>NC_057800.1:169049582-169069145 GCF_018294505.1 Triticum aestivum | reverse complement strand
CCCCACCCCTTTTAAAATACGTGACATTGATAGATGGGCCCCCTTGGCCCTGTTGACTGGTCAACATTGACCCAGTCAACAATGACTGTGCTGCTGACTGGGCACTAACCGGCCCCACACGTCAGGGCTGACCATGGTCAACTCAGCTGACTGATGACATCATGATGACGTCATGCTGGTGCAATAACCCTAATTTAGTTTAATAATAAATCTAGGATATTGCCTAAACTTCAGAAACTCATATAAAATAATCCATAACTCGGATGAAAAAGTTTTATACATGAAAGTTACTCAGAACAACGAGACGAACCCGGATACGCAGCCCGTTCGTCCACCAAGCATCCCTAGCATAGTGAACACGCAACTTTCCCCCTCTGGTTCATCTGTCCGGAAACGCGAAACACCGGGGATATTTTCCCGGATGTTTCCCCCCTTCACCGGTACCACCTCATACCACGTTAGGGCACCCCTAGCACCGCTACTTGTCATGTCATGCATCGCTATGCATCTATTTGCTTAATATTTATTGTTTCTCCCCCCTCTTCTCTCGCTAGACATCGAGACCGACGCCACTGCTACCCAGTACGACTACGGTGTTGACGACCCCTCTCTCTTGCCGGAGCAACCAGGCAAGCCCCCCCTTTGATCACCAGATATCGCCTACTCTTCTCTCTACTTCTTGCATTAGAGTAGAGTAGCATGTTACTGCTTTCTGTTAATCCTAACCTGATGCATAGCCTGTCCTTGCTACTATTGTTGTTACCTTTACCTGCAATCCTAATGCTTAGTATAGGATGCTAGTTTATCATCAATCGCCCTACATTCTTGTCCGTCTGTCATGCTATACTATCAGGCCGTGATCACTCGGGAGGTGATTGATACATCTCCAACGTATCTATAATTTTTTATTGCTCCATGCTATATTATCTATTGTTTTGGGCAATATTGGGCTTTATTTTCCACTTTTATATTATTTTTGGGACTAACCTATTAACCTGAGGCCCAGTCCAGATTTGCTGTTTTATGCCTATTTCAGTGTTTCGAGGAAAAGGAATATCAAACGGAGTCGAAACGGAACGAAATCAACTGGAGAAGTTATTTTTCGAAGGAAACCTACCGGATAGACTTGGACCCTACGTCAGAAGATGAAGGAGGAGCTCACAAGGGTAGGGGCGCGGCCCCCCTGCCTCGTGGCCCCCCCTTCGGTCCACCGACGTACTCCTTCCACCCATATATACCTACCTATCGTAAAACTTCCAGGGGGCACAATAGATCGGGAGTTCCGCAGCCAGAAGCCTCCGTAGCCACCGAAAGCCAATCTAGACCCGTTCCGGCACCCTGCCGGAGGGGGCAATCTCTCTCCGGTGGCCATCTTCATCATCCCGGTGCTCTCCATGACGAGGAGGGAGTAGTTCTCCCTCGGGGCTGAGCGTATGTACCAGTAGCTATGTGTTTGATCTCTCTCTCTCTCGTGTTCTTGATTTGGCACGATCTTGATGTATCGCGAGCTTTGCTATTATAGTTGGATCTTATGTTTCTCCTCCCCCTCTTCTCTCTTGTAATGAATCGAGTTTCCCCTTTGAAGTAATCTTATCGGGTTGAGTCTTTAAAGATTTGAGAACACTTGATGTATGTCTTGCCGTGGATATTTGTGGTGACAATGGGATATCACATGATTCACTTGATGTATGTTTTGGTGATCAACTTGTGGGTTCCGCCCATGAACCTATGCATAGGGGTTGGCACACGTTTTGGTCGTGATTCTCCGGTAGAACTTTGGGGCACTCTTTGAGGTCCTTTGTGTTGGTTGAATAGATGAATCTGAGATTGTGTGATGCATATCGTATAATCATGCCCACAGATACTTGAGGTGACATTGGAGTATCTAGGTGACATTAGGGTTTTGGTTGATTTGTATCTTAAGGTGTTATTCTAGTACGAACTCTAGGGCTGTTTGTGACACTTATAGGAATAGCCCAACGGATTGATTGGAAAGAATAACTTTGAGGTGGTTTCGTACCCTACCATAATCTCTTTGTTCGTTCTCCGCTATTAGTGACTTTCGAGTGACTCTTTGTTGCATGTTGAGGGATAGTTTTATGATCCAATTATGTTAGTATTGTTGAGAGGACTTGCACTAGTGAAAGTATGAACCCTAGGCCTTATTTCCTAGCATTGCAATACCGTTTACGCTCACTTTTATCATTAGTTACCTTGCTGTTTAATAATTTCAGATTACAAATACCTTTATCTACTATCCATATACCACTTGTTTCACCATCTCTTCGCCGAACTAGTGCACCTATACAATTTACCGTTGTATTGGGTGTGTTGGGGACACAAGAGACTCTTTGTTATTTGGTTGCAGGGTTGCTTGAGAGAGACCTTCTTCATCCTACGCCTCCTACGGATTGATAAACCTTAGGTCATCCACTTGAGGGAAATTTGCTACTGTCCTACAAACCTCTGCACTTGGAGGCCCAACAACGTCTACAAGAAGAAGGTTGTGTAGTAGACATCAAGCTCTTTTCTGGCGCCGTTGCCGGGGAGGTGAGTGCTTGAAGGTATATCTTTAGATCTTGCAATCGAGTCTTTTAGTTTCTTGTTTTATCACTAGTTTAGTTTATAAAAGAAAACTATAAAAAAATGGAATTGAGTTTGTCTCATATGCTTCATCTTTTTAATATCTTTCGTGAGTATGATGGAAAGGAAAATTGTGCTCAAGTGCTAGAAGAAGAAATCTATAAAATGTTTGGCACTAAATATTTGAATGATGAGCATGATTGCAATGTTGTTAGTATGAATTCCTTGAATATCCATGATGCTAATGATATGCAAAGCCACAAGCTTGGGGAAGCTATATTTGATGAAGATGATATTTTTTGTCCCCCAAGTTTTGATGAGCAAATTTATTATGATGAAAGCATGCCTCCTATCTATGATGATTATTGTGATGACACGTATGCTTTAAAGAATAATGATAACCATGAAACTTGTTATCTTGATCTTAATTTTCAATCACACGATAGTTATCATGTTGAGTTTGCTCCCACTATTGTTCATGAGAAGAATTTTGCTTATGTGGAGAGTAGTAAATTTTCTATGCTTGTAGATCATGAAAAGAATGCTTTAGGTGCTGGTTATATTGTTGAATTCATTCATGATTCTACTGAAAAATATTATGAGGGGGGAATATATGCTTGTCAGAATTGCAGTAATATCAAGTTTCCTCTCTATGTGCTTAAAATTTTGAAGTTATGCTTGTTTTACCTTCCTATGCAAGTTGATTCTTGTTCCCATAAGTTGTTTGCTCACAAAATCCCTATGCATAGGAAGTGCGTTAGACTTAAATGTGCTAGTCATATTCTTCATGATGCTCTCTTTATGTTACAATTCTTATCCTTCATGTGAGCATCGTTGAAATCATCATGCCTAGCTAGGGGCGTTAAACGATAGCGCTTGTTGGGAGGCAACCCAATTTTATTTTTATTCCTTGATTTTTGTTCCTGTTTAGTAATAAATAATTCATCTATCCTCTGTTTAGATGTGGTTTTATGCTTTTAATTAGTGTTTGTGCCAAGTAGAACCTTTGGGAAGACTTGGGGGAAAGTCTTTACGATCATGCTGTCAAAAACAGAAACTTTAGCGCTCACGAGAATTGCTGCCATTTTTATTTGGAGAGTGATATTTAGTTAATTATTTTTTAAGATGATTAATAGATAAATTACTCAGGTCCATCAATTTATTTTAGAATTTTTGGGGTTCCAGAAGTATACGTTTGATTAAGATTACTACAGACTATTCTGTTTTTGACAGATTCTGTTTTTCATGTGTTGTTTACTTATTTTGATGAATCTATGTCTAGTAAAATAGTTTATAAACCATAGAGAAGTTGGAATACAGTAGGTTTAACACCAATATGAATTTAGAATTATTTCATTACAGTAACTTATGATGGTGATTTGCTTTCTTATACTAACGGAGCTTACGAGTTTTCTGTTAAGTTTTGTGTTGTGAAGTTTTCAAGTTTTGGGTAAGGATTCGATGGACTATGGAATAAGGAGTGGCAAGAGCCTAAGCTTGGGGATGCCCAAGGCACCCCAAGGTAATATTCAAGGACAACCAAGAGCCTAAGCTTGGGGATGCCCCGGAAGGCATCCCCTCTTTCGTCTTCGTTCATCGATAACTTTACTTGGAGCTATATTTTTATTCGCCACATGATATGTGTTTTGCTTGGAGCGTCAATTTATTTTGTTAGGATTTGCTTGATGTTATTTATAATAATGTTTTGCATCTTTTATTTCTATAAAAGTGGCATTGATAGCCTTTACTATGCCTATGTTACAAGTCCACATGTTGCTGTTTGAAAACAGAAAGTTTACCGTTGTTGCAATAATTCCCTAGAAAAGTCAGAATGTGATAAAATGTTAAAACCTTTTGCATATTAAGCTCTGATAAATTTACTATAGTCGGAATTTTCTTTCATAATTTTTGGAGCTAGGGAAGTATGGATGTTGCAGCATTCTTTACAGACTATCCTGTTTAGGCAGATTGCTGTTATGTTTGCATTGTTTGCATATGTCTGCTTTATTTGAGGATAGGACTATTAAATATGCAGAGGAATGTAGTATGCAATGTTGAATAATAATTTTAGTGATTTTCTACAGTAGAGTATGATAAGGTTTTTACAATGGTTTACACTAACTTATCTCACGAGTCCTTGTTGAGTTTTGTGTGGATTAAGCTTTTGAGATTTAGGGAGACCTTGATATGAGAGGAATTAAGGAGACACAAAAGCTCAAGCTTGGGGATGCCCAAGGCACTCCAAGATAATATTTCAAGAAGTCTCAAGCATCTAAGCTTGGGGATGCCCCGGTTGGCATCCCACCTTTCTTCTTCAACAATTATCGGTTAGTATCCGTTGATCCTAAGTTTTTGCTTCTTCACATGATGTTTGCTATTCTTATATGTCATTTTATTTTGCTTTGCTTTCTGTTTGAATAGAGTGCCAAGATCTGAAATTATTAAATGTTAGAGAGTCTTCACATAGTTGCATAATTATTCGACTACTCATTGATCTTCATTTAAATCTTTCGGAGTAGTTTGTCATTTGCTCTAGTGCTTCACTTATATCTTTTAGAGCATGGTGGTAGTTTTATTTTGAAGAAATAGATGAACTCTCATGCTTCACTTATATTATTTTGATAGTCTTAAATAGCATGGTAATTTTCTTAAAATCCTAATATGCTAGGTATTCAAGAATAATAAAATTCTCTTATGAGTGTGTTGAATACTATGAGAAGTTTGATACTTGATGATTATTTTGAGATGTGAGGATGGTAATATTAGAGTCATGCTAGTTGAGTAGTTGTGAATTTGAGAAATACTTGTGTTGAAGTTTGTGATTCCCGTAGCATGCACATATGGTGAACCGTTATGTGATGAAGTCGGGGCATGATTTATTTATTGATTGTCTTCCTTATGAGTGGCGCTCTGGTACGAGCGATGGTCTTTTCCTACCAATCTATCCCCCTAGGAGCATGCGCGTAGTACTTTGTTTTGATAACTAATAGATTTTTGCAATAAGTATGTGATTTCTTTATGACTAATGTTGAGTCCATGGATTATACGCACTCTCACCCTTCCACCTTTGCTAGCCTCTCTAGTACCGCACACCTTTCGCCGGTATCATACACCAACCATATCCTTCCTCAAAATAGCCACCATACCTACCCTTTATGCCATTTCCATAGCCATTCCGAGATATATTGCCATGCAACTTTCCACCATTCCATTATTATGACACGCTTCATCATTGTCATATTGCTTTGCATGATCATGTAGTTGACATCGTATTTGTGGCAAGGCCACCATTCATAATTCTTTCATGCATGTCACTCATGCATCATTGCACATCCCGGTACACCGCCGGAGGCATTCATATAGAGTCATATTTTGTTCTAAGTATAGAGTTGTAATTCTTGAGTTGTAAGAAAATAAAAGTGTGATGATCATCATTAATAGAGCATTGTCCCAAAAAAAAGAGGCCAAATAAAAAAAGGGCCAAAAAAAGGCCAAATAAAAAAAAGAAAGGCCAAATAAAAAAAGGGGACAATGCTACTATCCTTTTTCCACACTTGTGTTTCAAAGTAGCACCATGGTCTTCATGATAGAGAGTCTCCTATGTTGTCACTTTCATATACTAGTGGGAATCTTTCATTATAGAACTTGGCTTGTATATTCCAATGATGAGCTTCCTCAAAATGCCCTAGGTCTTCGTGAGCAAGCGAGTTGGATGCACACCCACTAGTTTCTTTTGTTGAGCTTTCATACACTTATAGCTCTAGTGCATCCGTTGCATGGCAATCCCTACTCACTCACATTGATATCTATTGATGGGCATCTCCATAGCCCGTTGATACGCCTAGTTGATGTGAGACTATCTTCTCCTTTTTGTCTTCTCCACAACCACCATTCTATTCCACCTATAGTGCTATGTCCATGGCTCACGCTCATGTATTGCGTGAAGATTGAAAAAGTTTGAGAACATCAAAAGTATGAAACAATTGCTTGGCTTGTCACCGGGGTTGTGCATGATTTAAATATGTTGTGTGGTGAAGATGGAGCATAGCCAGACTATATGATTTTGTAGGGATAGCTTTCTTTGGCCATGTTATTTTGAGAAGACATGATTGCTTAGTTAGTATGCTTGAAGTATTATTATTTTTATGTCAAAATGAACTTTTGTCTTGAATCTTTCGGATCTGAATATTCATATCACAAGTAGGAAGAATTACATTGAAATTATGCCAACTAGCATTCCACATCAAAAATTATCTTTTTATCATTTACCTACTCGAGGACGAGCAGGAATTAAGCTTGGGGATGCTTGATACGTTTCCAACGTATCTATAATTTTTGATTGCTCCATGCTATATTATCTACTGTTTTGGGAAATATTGGGATTTATTTTCCACTTTTATATTATTTTTGGGACTAACCTATTAACCGGAGGCCCAGCCCAGATTTGCTGTTTTATGCCTATTTCAGTGTTTCGAGGAAAAGGAATATCAAACGGAGTCGAAACGGAACGAAATCAACTGGAGAAGTTATTTTTGGAAGGAAACCTACCGGAACCCCCCTGGGGCGCGCCCCCTGCCTCGTGCCCCCCTTTGGTCCACCGACGTACTCCTTTCACCCATATATACCTACGTATCGTAAAACTTCCAGGGGGCACAATAGATCGGGAGTTCCGCCGCCAGAAGCCTCCGTAGCCACCGAAAGCCAATCTAGACCCGTTCCGGCACCCTGCCGGAGGGGGAAATCTCTCTCCGGTGGCCATCTTCATCATCCCGGTGCTCTCCATGACGAGGAGGGAGTAGTTCTCCTTCGGGGCTGAGGGTATGTACCAGTAGCTATGTGTTTGATCTCTCTCTCTCTCTCTCGTGTTCTTGATTTGGAACAATCTTGATGTATCGCGAGCTTTGCTATTATAGTTGGATCTTATGTTTCTCCTCCCCCTCTTCTCTCTTGTAATGAATCGAGTTTCCCCTTTGAAGTAATCTTATCGGATTGAGTCTTTAAAGATTTGAGAACACTTGATGTATGTCTTGCCGTGGATATCTGTGGTGACAATGGGATATCACGTGATTCACTTGATGTATGTTTTGGTGATCAACTTGCGGGTTCTGCCCATGAACCTATGCATAGGGGTTGGCACACGTTTTGGTCATGATTTTCCGATAGAACTTTGAGGCACTCTTTGAGGTCCTTTGTGTTGGTTGAATAGATGAAACTGAGATTGTGTGGTGCATATCGTATAATCATGCCCACGGATACTTGAGGTGACATTGGAGTATCTAGGTGACATTAGGGTTTTGGTTGATTTGTATCTTAAGGTGTTATTCTAGTACGAACTCTAGGGCTGTTTGTGACACTTATAGGAATAGCCCAACGGATTGATTGGAAAGAATAACTTTGAGGTGGTTTCGTACCCTACCATAATCTCTTCGTTCGTTCTCCGCTATTAGTGACTTTCGAGTGACTCTTTGTTGCATGTTGAGGGATAGTTTTATGATCCAATTATGTTAGTATTGTTGAGAGGACTTGCACTAGTGAAAGTATGAACCCTAGGCCTTATTTCCTAGCATTGTAATACCATTTACGCTCACTTTTATCATTAGTTACCTTGCTGTTTTTATAATTTCAGATTACAAATACCTTTATCTACTATCCATTTACCACTTGTTTCACCATCTCTTCACCGAACTAGTGCACCTATACAATTTACCGTTGTATTGGGTGTGTTGGGGACACAAGAGACTCTTTGTTATTTGGTTGCAGGGTTGCTTGAGAGAGACCATCTTCATCCTACGCCTCCTACGGATTGATAAACTTTAGGTCATCTACTTGAGGGAAATTTGCTACTGTCCTACAAACCTCTACATTTGGAGGCCCAATAACGTCTACAAGAAGAAGGTTGTGTAGTAGACATCAGTGATCACGGGTATATACTATACATACATGCTATACATGTTGTGACTAAAGTCGGCCGGCTCGTTGAGTACCCGCAAGTGATTCCGATGTTGGGGGCTGGAGGGGTAGGTGGTTCCACCCAGGTAGTGGTGGGCCTAGGTTCCCGACGGCCCCCGACTGTTACTTTGAGGCGGAGCGACAGGGCAGGCGGAGACCACCTAGGAGAGAGGTGGGCCTGGCCCTGGTCGACGTTCGCGGTTACTTCAAAATAACATGGTTAACGAGATCTGGGTATTTGATCTGAGTCTGGCTACTAGCCTATACGCACTAACCAACTACGCGGGGACAGTTATGGGCACTCGACGTCGTGGTATCAGCCGAAGCCTTCGTGACGTTAGCGACTAAGCGGCGCGCGCCAGGTTGGACTGGAACACCTGCTCTTGTATAAGGGAGGCTAGGTCTGCTCACCGGTCGCGTACGCAACGTGCAGGTGTGCAATGGGCGATAGGCCCAGACCCCTACGCGCATAGGATTTAGACCGACGTGCTGACCTCTCTGTTGTGCCTAGGTAAGGCTGCGACGTGTTGATCTTCCGAGGCCGGGCATGACCCAGACAAGTGTGTCCGGACAAAGGGGATCGAGCGTGTTGGGAAATGTGGTGCACCCCTGCAGGGAAGTTAATCTATTCGAATAGCCGTGATCTTCGGTAACAGGATGACTTGGAGTTGTACCTTGACCTTATGACAACTAGAACCGGATACTTAATAAAACACACCCTTCCAAGTGCCCGATACAACCCGGTGATCGCTCTCTAACAGGGCGACGAGGGGAGGATCGCTGGGTAGGATTATGCTATGCGATGCTACTTGGTGAACTTACTATCTACTCTCTTCTTCTGCTGCAAGATGGAGGTTGCCAGAAGCGTAGTCTTCGACAGGACTAGCTATCCCCCTCTTATTCCGGCATTATGCAGTTCAGTCCACATATGTTACCCCTTTTCCATTTGATACCAATGCATACATATGTAGTGTAGCTCCTTGCTTGCGAGTACTTTGGATGAGTACTCACGGTTGCTTTGCTCACCCTTTTCCCCTTTCTATTTCCGATTGCTGCAACCAGATGATGGAGCCCAGGAGCCAGACGCCACCATCGACGATGACTCCTACTACAATGGAGGTGCCTACTACTACGTGCAGCCCGCTGACGACGACCAGGAGTAGTTTAGGAGGATCCCAGGCAGGAGGCTCGCGCCTCTTTCGATATGTATCCCAGTTTGTGCTAGCCGTCTTAAGGCAAACTTGTTTAACTTATGTCTATACTCGGATATTGTTGCTTCCGCTGACTCGTCTATGATCGAGCTCTTGTATTCAAGCCCTCGAGGCCCCTGACTTGTAATATGATGCTTGTATGACTTATTTTATTTGTAGAGTTGCGTTGTGATATCTTCTCGTGAGTCCTTGATCTTGATCGTACACGATTGCGTGTATGATTAGTGTACGGTCAAATCGGGGCGTCACACTTGGTTCTCCTATTGGTTCGATAATCTTGGTTTCATATCTGAGGGAAATACCTACCGCCGATGTGCTGCATCATCCCTTCCTCTTTGGGGAAAAATACCGGGCAACATCATTCCCCGGTGGAATCGCTCCATTGGAGGGCAAAACTGCTCCTGCCCAAGTTCCGCCTCGAGATGGCAGCGCTCCGTCCTGAAAGTCCTATCTTTATTTTTTCTAGGTCAAAATGACTTATATACCAGAAGATGGGAACCGGAGGTGGGCTGAGGAGGGCATTACCCACCAGGGCACGCCTGGGCTGCCTAGAGTGCCCAGGTGGGTTGTGCCCACCTGGTGGGCCCCCTATAGTACTTATTTGCTCCAATAATTCTTATATATTCCATAAAAATTCTCCGTGAAGTTTCAGCTCATTTGGAGTTGTGCAGAATAGGCCTGATGTAGCTTTTTCAGGTCCAGATTTCCAGCTATCGGAATTCTCCCTCCTTGTGTGAACCTTGCATATTATGAGAGAAAAGGCATTAGAAAGACTCTAAAAAGCATTATTATGCATAAAAACATTATACATAACAATAGGTAAAGATGATGCAAAATGGATGTATCAGCTGTGGTCATCCATGTCGTCGGTCTCCTTAGAGGCGTAGTCTAGCATGTCGGTTAAGTCCTTGATAGTGGCTACTAAGTGGGTGGTGGGTGGGACGTAAAATTCCCTATGGCCCGCCTCAAGGCCTTGTTGAGCATAAGCCAAGGATGGGTCATCCAAGATAGTCATCATCTGGCTCCGGTCTAGTGCCTCGTTAATCAGGGCGAGACTAGCCGGGTCAGAGCATGAGGTTTCTTCAGAGTCGACCTCCAGTGTGATGGTGAGGCGAGGGGTGAGTCCAGCCAAGGTCAACTCCTGGTCTTCGGATGCCAAACTTATGTCAAGGCTCAAAGCCGGGTTCGTCGTAAGGAGGGAGAGTCTAACCGGGGTTGACACCCGGTCTTCAGACGCGATGGTCATATCTAGGCTCGAAGCCGGGTGCGAGGTGAGAGCCGATCCGGAGATCGGATCAGGAAGATGTCCAAAAGTCGATGCTTTAGGGTCCGTAGGCGCCTTAGACGAGGTCAAAAAGCCGGTGAAGATCAGATCACCCCAAGCATCAGTGACATATTCTAGGTTACCAAACCTGATTTGATACTGAGGGGCGAAACCATCGACCAGGTCAAGATGACCGGTCGAGTTGGCGTGCAAAATGATGCTGCCGAACGCGAAAAGCTGTCTGGGGACGAAAACGTCCCCGATATTGATTCTATCTCCGATGATCAGGCGAGCCATCGATCCTTCAGTGATCCAACAGCGGAACTCTCTAAGAGGGACAAGGGACAAAGGACACGATATTTTCCCAGGTTCGGGCCCTCTCTAAGAGGTAAAACCCTATGTCTTGCTTGATTATATTGAAGTGTATATGAGGATTACAGAGTCGATCTACCACAAGATCAGATGAACTAAATCCCTAGGCGAGTAGGATGATGGTTGTTGTTCTAGCCTCTAAGGACTAAACCCTCTGGTTTATATAGACACCAGGGGTATTAGGCTTACACATGGTCAGTTACAAGGAAGGAATAAACATGTCGATTCTTCTTATCTTGACTTGGAGGACACACCAAGGCACCAAAGGCTTCCTGCATGGATACGAAGTCTCCCAATAGTTCGGTCTTCTAGTAGTTCATAGTGCGGCCCTCCTATCCGGCCCATGAGAGTTAGGCCAGCAGCCCGAGGACCCCCCAATCTAGGACTCCCTCAACCCCCTACCTAAGATCTACCGGATATAGCTCTGACATTGGCCCATGTAGGAGAACTTCAAAACTCCTACCCTCTATCAAGACATTTATTCGATGAAACAGATCTCGTGATAGGATCTTCCGCCATGACTTTAGATCTGGCCGAGGACTCTCAAGTGATCACCACCCAAGAGTTGGTTTCACACCCGCCATGGGATAAAGATCACATGTGTTCGGACCCAACCTGGAGCTCAGATCTGAAGACTCACTACTATAACACAGTCAACGTGGCCGCACGGTCTGCCCCAAGGATAACATTAAGTCAACCGCACGAGGATCTTCATGCGAAGCCGATGTCATATTGGCCCAGGATTAAAATTTCTCTCCAACCCACCGCCATGTCGCATACTTCCCCCAATAACTCAGGGCCAATCGACGTCTGGGATTTGGCTTTTGTCGTACAAAAACCAAAGGAGACCGTGTGGCAGTTCTGGTTGAGATTCTTGTCTATAAAAAAAATCTCAGATTGCTGCGGCGTAGAGGCCTTAGCGGCGTTCTGATATAATTGCCACGAAAGAGGAATCACAAATACCATGGCTCGGAGACACGTTAGTGAAGGAAATATACCCTAGAGGCAATAATAAAATTGTTATTTTATATTTCCTTGTCTATTATATATAAAAAACGCTTAACGAGATAACCAGAAAAAAGAGAATTAGTCTAGAAAATCCTACAATAATTAGAAACATCTAGCCATCAATTTAAACTGATTAGACAACCATAGCCAATGGATTAAAAGGTAAAGAAATTACCCACCATTTCCCTTGATAAATTATCTCACCCACGTCATCTACTAAAAAAGTCTCGCCCACGTTAAAAATATTAGAAACATCTAGCCATCAATTTAAACTGATTAGGCGACCATAGCCAATGGATTAAAAGGTAAAGAAATTACCCAGCATTGCCCTTGATAAGTTATCTCACCTACATCATCTACTAAAAAATCTCGCCCACGTTAAAATATTACCAAGGCAACACAGTTTTCGTGTAAGATCTCTCCTCTCTCATTAAGAAAAAAAATGATGCCAGCTAAAGAAAAGGATTATTAGTTTTAAGTTAAAAAAACAACCCCCACACCTCATAGCTATTCGCTCAATCTTTTCCACCTCTTCTTTCTCTCAAACGTGAAACAGAGGGAGCCAGGGAGGCGACCGGGGACAACCACAACCGTAACCCAGGCCAGGAACGCCGTCGACGAAGGCTATCACCGAAGACCGAAGAAGACGACCAGGTACACCGGCGACTCCCTTCTTCCACATCCCATTGATATGACGCCCCTCCCCAAACCCTAGGATGTAGATTGGTTACTGTCCATTGTCCCCATTACTTCTATCAAGATTTTCCCATCCCATCTCAATTTCCAACATAGGATGTTCAAAGATTGATTGAGTAACTTAGTTTCATAGAAAACCATTTAGATTGAAGATAAATTACAGATTGGTTGTAGATAACTATGAATGAACTACAGATGTACAACTCTCACTAGCCGCTTGCTGAATATGACTGTGTTTTGTTCTTTTTATATATGTTGCCAATCAGTTGTGAGGATCCCTAATGTGGAGCTCCAAGGAAGCGGTACATGAATCGCCATTCATTCAGAACAAAAAAAATCTTCGTTCAAGTGTAACTGAAAGTTGCATTTTCAGGTAACAAACCTATATAATAGTGAGTTATGGTCCTGCTCATTACGGTTTCTTCAAAGTACCATATTTAGTGGTCACCTTGAAATCAATGACAGCTTAATTATTTTTCTGAATATCTTTGTTTTGATACATATAGGTTGGTGTAACTTCAACCTTTAGAATTTCAATACATTATTAGGTTATTCAAGGAACTAATATGATTACTCTCATGACCAGCTACAAATTTATCTAAAATACTACTTAATTTCCACATGAGAAGTGCTTCTCTACTTGCTTGTAGCTGAGTGACTAAATGTAGTTCAATGAAGAAATCTCAATGTGATCTGTGTGCAGTGCACTTTGCAAAAAAAGAAAAAAAATTCTTATCTAATTTCCACATGAGTAGAGCTTCACTGCAAAATTTATATAGTCCTTATGCTTCCTAATTGAACCACACGTGGACCAGGACTCCAGGAGCAAACTGATTGATGACAGTCGCCGCCGACTTCTGCTACAAAAAATCCCAAGGTTTTGTTTCTTGAATCTTCCTGAACGATCAATTAACCTACCTTGCGCACAGAGGTACATGTAACTCGGCTTCAGGTCCTAGCCAAATCAGTCCTACTGTGCGGCATAGGTAACAACACACGTACAGCTGCAGCCGAAGGAGTTATGTGATATGTGGAGTACGTACAGATGGAGGCAACAGTGGAAGATGGAGCAAAATAAGATTAGAAACCATGTTCCAGTGTGTCACTATATTGATTCGGCATTTGGTAAGTATGTGTCTGCTGGTGTTACAATAATGCTAGAGTGTGCAAAAAATTATGCCATTATGATTGTGATTTCAGTGCAAGAATTTTGTAGCCGGTGATATGCATGTTAGATAAGCTTTTGGACACTAGCCTACTGAAAACCAAGGTGCCAAATCAATGATTGTTCATCAAATAAAACCCATGTTTATATGTATACCTTTGAGTTAATTTCACTCACGGACCTGTATAACATTCTATAGTTGCTGCAGCTATGCGCCTGGACATTAAAATTTATTATGTCTTTAATGGTAGGAAAGTATATAGTCTGTAATAACCGAAATGATAGAGAAGGGGTCCCGAATCTTTTGTTAGTTGGATTCGCAGTAGTGTTACACCCACCATGTTAGGTTCCAGGATTCAAGATGAGGTGGAGGTCCAAGTGAGAGTACAAACATGTTTCTGCGGTCACCTAAATTTTCTTAGTATCTAGAGATTTTGTATTCTCTCTGATGTTCTTTGAACTCATGATGTCCAAGATTGCCCGTTCGATATGAATTAGAAAAGAATGAATGTACTAATTCGGTTGTTCCCTAGGTTCCTTGCCACCTAGAGGAGCTGTAGAATTTTACTTGTGGGGCAAAAAGTAGACATGTGATGATTTGAGTTATAAAACATAGAAGGATTTGGCTTTCATACTAGGTTGTTTACTACCATGAGGAGCTCCAGAGGCTTAACAAAAGCACTTAGCTTAAAGTTGTGGTTTCCGGTTCTTGTGTCTGAGACATGGCACATGAATTTCAGTGACCATTATTTGCAGGAAATCAGTGAGATGTTTGTGTAGTACTATCTTCATATTAATTTGTTCACAAGACTATTCTTAGAGGTGTAGTTAATAACATTGGCCATCATAGCTGCATCAGTAATAATGTTTTCCATAGCATTTTCTTCACAATATTATTTTTTTGTACTCTTTTAGCTGCACCTTAAATTCATCCAATATCTAAAATACATGTACATGACCCCATTGAATGTTGGTGTGATGTAGTTGCAAACAATGGTTATCACAGCCTCATAGGTGCGTCATCTAGATGTTTGTCTTATATGTAGTAGTGTGTATTCTCTCACTCTTTTCAAGTATTCTCCCTCTAAACAAGTGACACGATGCTAAAAAGTTTCTTCAGCTCAGAGTATTAGTAAGTAAATACTCTTTTGTATGTATATATTATATAGCTTTAAAGGATTTTTTATTTGATATATATTTTACTGTTTAAACAGCCTTGGAAGAGCCCTTGATTTATTTGGGAAAAGAAAGTGGATGCACCATGTGAGTTATTTGGAACCTTGATGTAGCAAATTAATACATATATGACCTTCAGCAGAGCTCATCTATTTAATATAAAAAGTAAATGATGGGTTAACTAGAAAAAAGAAAATACCTTAGAAATTATAACAAAAAATAGAAACATCTAGCATTAATTTAATAACTTGGGAAACCACAGCCAATAGATCTCAACAATTACCTATTAACGTTACAAATGAAAGAAAATTACCCACCTATGCCATTACTATTTTCCTACCATACATATGTGCATAAACAAAATCAATCAAAGGTTGCCTGCTATTGCAGCCGGGAAAAAAGGCACTAGAAAAAACAGAAAGAGAACTCCTTGTGAAAAAAGGGAAAGAAAGCTGCAGGCTATACATCCTCCTGTGGCCGCCATGTCCAATCTATATGCGCCTGCCATGTCTGATCTGTATGCCCTTGACATGTCCTCCCTTCTTCATGAGTTTGATCTGCCTATCCTCCTTCTCCATGAGTTTGATCTGCCTTGACCTATTCACTAATCTGCAAATAGGAGTAATCTACAAAAAGTTGACCTATCTTCCGCCAAAAATCATCAACTACCGTGGTTCCGAACGATGTTGTGTATGGGCTTCAGTTGTCCGTACACACCGGGTAAGAAAA
The DNA here is from genome assembly GCF_018294505.1 of Triticum aestivum. Classification (NCBI taxonomy): domain Eukaryota; kingdom Viridiplantae; phylum Streptophyta; class Magnoliopsida; order Poales; family Poaceae; genus Triticum; species Triticum aestivum. The sequence continues at coordinate 169,052,992 of NC_057800.1, read as the reverse complement.
TCGGTTCATGCATCACGACTGAAAGCAAGCTCTAGGTATTGGTAACTACTAATGTCTTCTGATTCCTCTATGTATAATATTAATTGTCTCCAAATTTATTTAATCATTGGATTAATCCTTTGCTTTCTTACACATTGCCCATGCAGGGGAGACCAATCAATCAACTAAATAGAAGAGTTGTGCTCATAATGGCTTGCATGCAACCATAATATGCATGGAACATGTACGCGTTCATTTTTTATTTAATTAGATCACGCGTCAGTTGCATTTGTGTTTCACTCTGATTTATCTATAATAGCCTATATCTCTATTCTGGGCAAAAATAATAGTATATATGTCTATATGACTGTGTTACACCATGGTGTTTCTGTCATTATCTATATCTCTATAACAAGTACCCTCTCCACATGAAGAAACTCACTATTTTCGACCTATATGAAGTCGAGCAGACACTTTCGTTGGTCATGTAAGAGGCACCGAAAGAATCAGATCTGCTTTTGTAGATTACTGGATAGCTCAAGGTAGATACACAACGAAACAGTTGTTCAATAGTACATATATAGTTGAATTAATTGTCCAGTACATTGGAACTATAAGTACTTGTCGGCGTTCTGGGAATGGGGGTCCCCAGACTTGCCTGCCTGCGGCCTGCGGCGTGGCTTAAAGGAGGCCCGGCATGGCCCATCTTCACCAACACAAGACTCAAGACCCTCGCGAGAGGCCAAACCTCGCGGGGCGGACGACGTGGAGTTTCCGTAGGCGCGGCCTCGTCAGGCTGGCTCACGAGGAGGCGGAGAAATCAAGGCGGGGTACCTCGCGAGGTGCCTGTGACGCAAGCCATGACGACTCAGGGCGCCAGGCGGGTGCCAGCCCGCGCATCGTCCTTCTTTCCTCTTTGGTGCAAAGGGAGCAAGCGCAGCCACGGAGTACCGAGGCATCAGGCAAAGGTTGCCATTTCGGTCCAACGAGACCAAGACCAGGAAAACTACGAGACGGAGGTCACCGTGGAGCCCAAGACGGCGTCATCACCAGAGTTTTGTGCAGGCAAAGACTACTTTTGTCAGGATAGCTGATACTTACTGTCCCCCTTCAAATTAGCCCGCCGTTGTTGGCTCCCTTCCCGCTCAATATTTGGGAAGAGGACCAGGGCCTCTATAAATAGGACCAGCCGCCCATAGAGCAAAGGTGTGATGTGTTGGAGAAAAGGAAGGGGAGGCTCGATAGAGAAGTTGGAAGCATAGAGAGAGAGAGAAAAAGGTGGCTGAACTCCTCCCAGCAGTTCATTGCCCCAGCCAAGAGCAGACCCTCGCGAGGCTGTTCTTCCTTATATTGTTCATCATCTTCAGCCCCAAGAGGCAATCCACCCACCACACACTGGAGTAGGGTATTACACCACAACGGTGGCCCGAATCAGTATAAACCTTGTGTCTCTTGCGCAGTTCTTTCAGTAGTTTAGGTCCTTGCGAGACGGAGAGGTAGAAGACGTAATCTTCGCGCGCACCCCAGAGTTCGAACCTTAAGGGTCTGCCGGAACCCGAAATCCGACATTTGGCGCGCCAGGTAGGGGTGCGCCGAAATTCGTCTTCCACCGCTCCGTGCCCCATCGCGTTGTCATCACCATGCCCGGCGACCAGGAGGGCAACCCTGACCCATGGGCTGCGTGGCCCGCCCGCGCGGAACCGCTCGCCTCGGGCGACCCCGTGCCCCAGGCAGCTCGCGGTCTGCAGGGCGCTGCGGGCCGCGGGCGACGCGGACAGATTTCGACAACTCTTACACCACGGCAGGCACGGTCGGCAGTAAGGGCCTCCAATCACGCCGCGACCACGACACCGTACACCCGGGAGCAGGCGAACTCGAGGGCAGCGCTCACGGTGGCCCGAGAGCTGCTGCGGTGCAGGCTGCTCGAGGGCAGCCACGATGTGCTGCTGGAGCGAGTGGCGGAGCTCCTGGGCTTCGCCGCCTCGGGGGCTCACCCCTTCTCCACCCAGCTCCCATCTCAAGCCCAGGGCGACCCACCCGGGGGCTCCGCGCGCGCCCGCGGGCTCCAAGGCTACTCCGACGCCCATGAAGTTGTCAGCACCGGACTGGCGGCGGAGCTGCCCCCGCCCCCGGCTCGCGAAGAAGGACTCAACGCGACCCGCGGCCCTAGTGGGCGGCCGCACTGCCACCCCGCAGTGGGCGTGACAGGCGGGACCGCGTGGCATGCGGGGCATTACGGCGTGGCATTCGGGATGACAGCGCCGGAGGAATACGTGCCCCTCATGATGGACCAAGGACACCCCCACGAGAACGGACAAGGCTCGCTCCTCAGCCCAAGCTGGGGGGACGAGGCACTAGAAGCCGAGCCTTTCCAGGAGCCCCGGAACGGTCCCACTGGCCACGCTGGAGGCAACGATTATCGGGCACCGCTAATTCTTCAGGAGCAGGTATACGCTAACCATAGATCGCAGGAGGTGCAGGTCGCCGCAGCAAGCAGCTGCCCCGCTCCCACAGTCTCCTACCCCTCGGGAGGAGTGCGCAGGGGGCTGCAGGAGAGGGGCCGAGATCCGACATCACCACCGCGGCGTTCGGAGCAAGGTGTCCTCAGGAGGTAGGCCCTCCGCTGGGGAGGTGCCTCAGGGCCTGCCCCTGGCGGAGGACCCGTGATCGTCGGGGGAACCGTTGGCGACCGCTCTACCCCATCGGGCGGCGTCCTGGGTTCCGGTCGTTGCTGATGGCACTAGAGTGTGGCGCAAGGCGGGGCCCTCGTCTGGCGATATGAAGCAAGGCCAGTACCTGTGAAGAAGGTCCGGTGCCTGTGAAGCTCGCCGCCCCATGACACTCTCACGTAATAATGAGAGGGGCTGTACACGCCCCGGAGTCTCAGGGGTGCCGGCCTCAGACCCTAGGGCTCCCTCCCACGCCCAGTGGACAGCACTTAGCTCCGCGCTGGTGAGAAGACGTCCAAGACTAGATTAGGTGCCGAACGCGGCTTTTTGTCTGCTTTCATTGCCTTTCTCTTTGGCTGTATCTTTTCCCCCGCTGGATTTAAGTTGGATTCGAATTTGAGATTTGCGTGTGTTCAGAGAAGGGGTGATTATTCTCGTTCGAGCCATTTCTCGCGTTCTGGTTACCGCTTCGCCACAGCTGCCTCCCCTCGCGAGCCCCTCGCGAGTCGGGTCAGGCCTGGCTCGTGCGCAACCCAAACTGCCGATGTTGCTCCCTCTCGAGAGGATTCTCGGGTGCCTGCGGAGGTTGTCCTGTTTGGAAAAGGCCCAGAGCCTGTGAAGCAAGGCAAGTGCCTGTGAAGCTATTGCGTTTTGGAAAAGGCCCAGAGCCTGTGAAGCAAGGCAAGTGCCTGTAAAGCTATTGCGTTTTGGAAAAGGCCCAGAGCCTGTGAAGCAAGGCAAGTGCCTGTGAAGCTATTGCGT
>NC_057800.1:168967004-169049362 GCF_018294505.1 Triticum aestivum | reverse complement strand
GTTCAGGAAAAGGCCCAGGGCCTGTGAAGAAGGCAAATGCCTGTGAAGCCGTCGTGTTTTGGAAAAGGTCCAGAGCCTGTGAAGAAGGCAAACACCTGTGAAGCTGTCGCGTTCAGGAAAAGGCCCAGAGCCTGTGAAGAAGGCAAATGCCTGTGAAGCTGTCGCGTTCAGGAAAAGGCCTAGGGCCTGTGAAGAAGGCAAATGCCTGTGAAGCCGTCGCATTTGGGAAAAGGCCCGGAGTCTGTGAAAAAGGCCAATGCCTGTGAAGCTCCCCGCCGGCGACACTCTCATATCCTACGGATTCAACTAAAGAACACCCAAGACGTCACGCCCTCCCACAGGCTGCTTCGGGGCTTGCGCGAAACAAAGATAAACCAGCCAACCACCAGGCGCGGGCGCTCGTGCAATATGACAACTACCAATACGATGAACACAGGTTTTACATGAGGGGCTTCCCCTCCCAAAATGCTCTCACAGCCATCAGGTCAAAAACCCGAGTTCTATTCATGCAGGATAAAAAGACAAGAGCGATACACACTCAGTCGGACCAATCCCCCAATGCGTCCTCGGAAGCACCTCCCGAGCCGTCGCTGGCGTCGCCGAACTCGCCATCGTTGTCTGCGTCGCCACCAGCGACGTCAGGGCCGTTCGCCGCACCGCCCTCGTCAGCAGCCACGATCACGTCGTCATCGTCCGAAGTGAAAGCCCTGACAAGGGCGTCCATGTTGTCTTCCACCTAGTGCGCCAGATCGCCTCGGACGGCCTGGGGAACCGGGGCGACGACGGCGTCAAAATCGAAGTGGGAATCCATGTTCAGGAGATTACTGAAGACACGGGAAAAGGCGCGCCCGAGCAGGGCGCGGCTCCTCTCTTCCACCAACCTGTCGGCCCTAGACGACTGCGCCTCCAGCTGCGTCACCACGGCGGTGAAGAACTGAAGGTTGCCAGCATAGTTGGCTGTGTGCGGCTCGCCAACAACCGCCTCGCAGATGGTGCCCAAGGCTGCGCTAGCTCTCTCCCGGAGCGTGGCGAACATGGGGCCGTGCACGTGCTCCAGGACCTGCCGCTGACATATCTCATCCGTGTTCTGGCGCGCGACGCCCTCAGCCTCCTCCACCCTCTGGCGAAGACGGAGCATCTCGACCTGGGAGGCGGCTAACTCCCCTTGCGCTACCTCAAGGGCGGCCCGGAAGGCGTCGACCAGCCGCGTCGCCTCCTCCCGCTTGACTCTCAAGGCTGCGGTCCTCCCTTCAGCTTCGACCCGGATCAACTCCAGCCTCCCCTCGATCTCGCGCTCGAGGTCTTGGCGTGCCATCGCCATCCGACGTCCGACCTCTTCCAAGACACGAGCTTCCCGTGCGGCGACATCGTCCTCCGCCTGTGTCACCAAGCGCTCCCTCATCTCCAGCCGCTCGTACTCGCGGGTGCGTTCGGTAGCTTCCAGTGTCAACGCTTCTTCACGCTTCTGGAGCTCAGCTGGGTCGCCAGAGGCCACCCGCATCGACGCAAGGGCCGACTCGCGCAGCTCCACTTGCTCCTCCAGTGAGTGGCACCAGGCCAGGAGCTCCCGAGCCCGCTCCACCGCCTCTCGCCGTCGGTCAGCTCTCCGGGCCTCCTCGGCAGCCTGGGATCGGGCCACCCGAGAGGCCTCTAGCGACGCCTTCGCCTCTTCATCGTCAAGATCACGCTGATGGCTCGCGAGGGCGATGGCGGCCTCCAGCTCGCGCCTCCCTGCAGCCAGGCGCAGGCCCTCGGCCTCCAGGCGTGCGTCTTCGTCAGCAAGTTCCTCCCCAAGCAGGTTCATCGCGTCAGTCGCCCTTCGAAGGAACCCTCGGCGGCGAGCGCGGCGCTCCCGGGCGCGCTCGAGCACGTCTTCCACACCATCATCTGCCCCAAGCGCGCGCCGGGGGCCACGAATCATCGTTCCCCCTCCGGACAGGGGGCTGGGGGCTGCCACCCTCGCGACGGCCGGGCGCGCCGCACCAGAAGCCCATCCTGGAGCCAGCCCGTCTCCAGATGAAGGGCGCAGGGGGCGCCTCAACCAGTCGCAGCCCGTGACCAGACGAGAAGCCCACGGCAGGCTGGCTATGCCCCGAGAGGGCCCGCGAAGGAAAATCGGGGGGAATGAAGGGCCGCGGTGCACCTCGGGATGGTCCTCCCCTTCAATCACCATTACCACAAGGACAGAGCTGCTCGGAGCACTTGAGGACGGTAGAGGGGGCGAAGCCAAAGGAGGTGGCACCTCGGCTACTTCCGCGAGCTCGGCCAGAAGGGGCCTGCGGAGTAAGGATCAGTGAAAGCAACAAGAGGATCAGGAGCCAGAAAGGGAGAAGACTCACTCGTCAGTGGCGAAGTACTTCCTGCGCTTCAGCACGCGACAAGGGAAGTCATCACCCAGGGCCTCCCTTTTCCTCCGGAGGGCCTCAAAGTCCACGCAGAAGCGGCCCAAGAGAAGAGCGCAAGGATCAACCTGCAACGAAGACGGAGCATCGGAGCGATCCACGTCAGGGGCACCTGCCTGGCGCGTGCCGCCCATCACCTCGGCAGAAGACGCGGCTGGGGCCTCCGAGGCCTCAGCCCCGGGCGCTGGGAGCGGCTGCTTGCCACCCTCAGCCTCAGCGGCATGGGTCCCAGGAGCTGTCCCCTCGAGAGCATCACCCGGCGCTATCACCTCATCGGGAGCCCCCTCGGCCTCCGGCGCCTCCTGCCTCCCTGCTCCGCCACTTGAGGAGGAGTCGCTTTGGCCGATTGGAAGGGCAGTCACCACTATTGGATTCTCACGAGGTCCCTGGAGGCCGGCGGGGCGCAGCCCCCACTCATCAAAGACGGGCATCTGCTTCACGAAGTCGACCCTGCTCTGGCAGAGATACAGCAGGGCCCCTCCTTGCCGGACGCTGCCGGGGTTGGGGTCCCCGGCCAAGGTCAAGAGCGTCAACTTCAGCACCTCAGGAGCCAGGTCCTCTTCCTGGAGCCTCATGCTATCCTCGCGCCCACGGAAGGCCCACATCCGGCGAGAGTGGCGTTGAAGGGGAGCAACACGGCATAACAGAAACTCCTTCACCACCTTGGGCGCTGTCACGCCAAGCTTCCTCAGGAGCGCGAAGCGGCGCCAGACGAAGACGAGTCGGGGGCTCTCGAGCGTCTCCTGGCCCCAACCCGAATTGGGGACAACAGGCGAGGTCGGCTCCGATAGCAGGGGGCTGGGCACCCCCACGTCCACATACAACCACTGCTCGCGGAACCCAACCGCGGGCAGGGGGAGCTTGAAGTCAATCCCAGAGGCCGCAGTCTCAGGCTCGGCAGCGAAGCTCACGCACGCCCAGCATTGGGTAGGGTCGACGAGATGCAGCGAGAAGAAGTGGCGCAGCAAGGCAACCGAAGGAGGGATGCCCACCATGGCTTCGCAAACGAAGGCGAAGACCGAAAGGAGGGTGATGGACTCAGGACTTAGGTGCATCATGTGGATCTGATAATGGAAGAGCACGACATTGAAGAAATTGGAAAATGGGGGAACCAGACCCGCCCACAGGGCGTCGTCAAAATATGGGACCTCGGTAGCTATCCTGTCGATGGAGAAGTGGGGCGCGGGCCAGGCCGTCGTCCTCCCGCACTCATTGAAGATGGTGGCCAGAGCCAAGCTGACCTTGCCCAGGCACTCTCGATCGAGTATGGTCGGCCGGCCGACGGCGGGGGCCACCGATGGTGGCACACAAGACAGAGGCATGGGTTTCTTCCCTCTCTCCTTCGTCGGAGCCATGGCGATGGAAAGGAGGGGGAAGATTCGAGATTGGATTGGAAGCGGGAGCTGGCGTTCGAAGGGAGGAAGAACAGGGGACGGTCGAGCAACAGGAAGGGGAGCGGCTGTGGACAACTACAAGTCCGTCTAGCAGGGCGCAGAATAAGGGGCGTGGGGGAACAGTGCCGCCCACGTCCAATCAACTGCCATGCGGCACCCAAGGCCGTTGTTGGCGTTCTGGGAACGGGGGTCCCCAGACTTGCCTGTCTGCGGCCTGCGTCGTGGCTCAAAGGGGGCCCAGCACGGCCCATCTTCATCAACACAAGACTCAAGACCCTCGCAAGGGGCCAAGCCTCGCGGGGTGGACGACGTGGAGCTTCCTCAGGCGCGGCCTCGTCAGGCTGGCTCACGAGGAGGCGGAGAAATCAAGGCGGGGTACCTCGCGAGGTGCCCGTGACGCAAGCCATGACGACTCAGGGCGCCAGGCGGGTACCAGCCCGCGCAGCGTCCTCCTTTCCTCTTTGGTGCAAAGGGAACAAGCACAACCGCGGAGTACCGAGGCATCAGGCAAAGGTTGCCATTTCGGTGCAACGAGACCAAGACCAGGAGGACTACGAGACGGGGGTCACCATGAAGCCCAAGACGGCGTCATCACCAGAGCTTTGTGCAGGCGAAGACTACTTTTGTCAGGATAGCTGATACTTGTTGTCCCCATTCAAATTAGCCCGCCATTGTTGGCTCCCTTCCTGCTCAATATTTGGGAAGAGGATCAGGGCCTCTATAAATAGGACCAGCCGCCCACAGAGCAAAGGGGTGAGTGTTGGAGGAAGGAAAAAAGGAAAGGAGGCTTAATAGAGAGGTTGGAAGTATAGAGAGAGAGAAAGGTGGCTGAACTCCTCCCAGCAGTTCATTGCCCCAGCCAAGAGCAGACCCTCGCGAGGCTGTTCTTCCTTGTATTGTTCATCATCTTCAGCCCCAAGAGGCAATCCACCCACCACACACTGAAGTAGGGTATTACACCACAACGGTGGCCCAAACCAGTATAAACCTTGTGTCTCTTGCGCAGTTCTTTCAGTAGTTTAGGTCCTTGCGAGACGGAGAGGTAGAATACGTAATCTTCATGCGCACCCCAGAGTTCGAACCTTAAGGGTCTGCCGGAACCCAAAATCCAACATTTGGCGCGCCAGGTAGGGGTGCGCCGGAGTTCGTCTTCCACCGCACCGTTCTCCTCCAACCGTCGCGTCCATGTCCGACGCTCGTCAGGCCTGCGCCGAGCGCCGGGCCGCCATCGCTTCCCGCGTCGCCCAGACGGCGCCCGTCGGCGGACGTCCTCATCGTTCCCCGTCACCTGCCATCAACGTCGTCACCGGCCCGGCGGGGGGCGAGCAGCAAGCGTCGTCTCTGCATCCATCCGCGCGGCAAGACGGCCGCACCGCTACTCCATCGCTCACACCAGCCGGTTCTTCGTCCCGCGCGCTCCGCGCACCCTTGGAGGCTCGAGCTGCGCTCATCGCGGCAAACGAGCTCCTGCGCTACCGCCCCGTCGACGACGTCTACGAAGAATGGCTCGACCGCGTCGCCGAGCTCGTCCGCGCTCCGGGGGCGTACCAGCCGCCTCCTCTCCAAAAAGACGCCATGGCTCCAAGGCGCGTGGCCCCTGGGCGGAACCCGCTCTGTCAGGTGCCAGCACAGCAAGAACGGAGCTGCCAAGAAGGCCCTCGCCCGCAAGGAGCTGCCCGGGCGCTCCCTGCTCTGGCACGCCAAGACCCCGCGCTGCTCCTAGCTGCAGCGCGTGGGGACCCTCAAGACCGAGCTCTCCACCAGCCGAAGCCTTTCGTGGCCACCGCAGGCTGCTGTGCCTACACCACCGAGCTACGTAGCATCGCGTGGCCCGGCAAGTTCAAGCCAGACCTGCCTCCTCGTTATGACGGCACGACTGACCCTGCAGAGTTCCTCTAGCTCTATGAGCTGGGCATCGAAGCTGCCAGCAGGGACGAGAAGGTCATGGCGAACTGGTTCCCCATGGTGCTCAAGGAAGGAGCTCGCACTGGCTCCTGAATCTGGCTCCGGGCACGATCTCTTCCTGGGACCAGATGCGCACCCGCTTCATCGCCAACTTCCAAGGCACTCGCGACCGACCACCCGCCGTGAGCGACATGCGCCGCATCAAGCAATAACCCGGAGAGACCCTACAAAAGTACATCCAGCGTTTCAACAGCGCGCGCCTCAAGATCCCCAAGGTGTCCGAGGAGGCCATCATCTCAGCCTTCTCCGATGGTGTGCGCGACGTCAAGATGGAGGAGCTGGCGATGCATGAAGACCTGTGCACCTCCCTGGAGTTGTTCAACTTGGCGACCAAGTGCGCCAGGGCTGAGGAGGGACGCCTCTCCCTCCTCGAGCTGCCTGCCGCAGACCCAGAAGAGAAGAAGCCCAAGGCCAAGGACGTGAAGCGCAAGGGGGCTGCCGTGCTCGCGGCAGAATCAGACACCAAGCGAGGCAAAGATCTGCCCGAGTCCTCCAGGGGCGGCCGGTACTGTGTGTACCACGACCTCCACACCCACAACACCGACGAATGCCAAGAACTCCGTGCCGTGCGAGAAGGAAAGATCGGCCGTCGTACCGAACGCGCCGATCGGGGCTACGACCGAGGAGGAGGAAGAAACGCAGGACGTTGGGAAGACCGCGGCCCGCGCCAAGGGTGGCGCGATCAACCTCGCGAGGATCGCTGGCGAGACCTGCCTCGCGAGGGGGACTGGAGGGATCAGCCTCGTGAGGATCGCCCACAGGACAACGCAGGCCTCCCTCCACTGCCGCCTCAGCCAAGGAGAAACAAGGACCGCCATCGAGATGAAAGGGCTGGGGGCTTCCAGGAGCCACGCGCAATCGCCTGCATCCTGGGCGGAGCTCAAGCCCCAGCCTCACAACGCATCTTCAAACAGTTTGCCCGCGAAGTGAATGCAGTCCTCCCCAGGCTTAAAGCAACGCGCCCTCTCAGGTGGTCGGCCTGCTCCATCACATTTAGCTCAGCGGATCAACTCAAGTGCGCGGCCACAACCGGGGTCCTCCCGATGCTTTGCTCCCCAGTCATCAGCAATGTACTGGTTACCAGGACCCTCATCGACGGTGGGGCAGGGCTCAATGTCCTGTCCGTGGAAACGTTCAACAATCTTCAAGTGCCCTACGACTAGTTTCAGCCAACCAAGCCCTTCTCCGGAGTCACCGACGGCTCCACGGTCCCGATTGGGCAGGTTCGCCTCCCTGTCACCTTCGGGGCACACAACAACTACCGCACCGAGCTCATCGACTTCGAAGTCGCCCACATCCACCTGCCGTACAACACCATCCTCGGGTACCCAGCGCTGGCCAAGTTCATGGCCGTAACTCACCATGGCAACAACGTTCTCAAGATGCCAGGAAGTGGCGGAGTCATCACGGTGCCCTGTGAAGAGAAGGATGCGGTGTGTTCCCTGGAGCGAGCCTTTCAGGCCGCATCATTGGAAGACCCGGATCGCGGAAGCAGGAGGCTTTCCGAGACCACCCCCAAAAAGAAGAAGACATCGTCTGGACCAGCCCCTCGGGAGGCGGGCCCCTCAGGGCCCGCATCTGCCCAGGGGGAACCTCCTTCCATCACATAGGAAAGCGCGCCTGGCGCCCTCCTCAAGCAGGGCTCGGGGGCTCTCCCCTGGAGGGTCACCGACCTGGCCAAGGTCACGAGGGAGGCGCTTGGGCACCACGTGGAGGCGTGTCACAAAGCACGTTTCCCTCAAGAAGGAGCAGGGCAAGGAAGGTCAGACCCGCAGGAGTTCGTCGATAAGGCCATTCAAGAACTACAGGAATCAAGAATCATGAGAGGTTGCCGCCGTCTACCGGCTGTGGCTCCCCATCCAGGCGGGGATGGTAGGCTGCGCATCTGCATCGACGTACCAGGGCTCAACCAAGTCGCTACGATGTAGCGCCTCTGGCTCTCGCGAGTGGGGCGCTGCGGGGGTCCGCCCCACAGCTACGTTCGCATGCCTTACGGCTTGCCGAGCGCGGTTGCAACGTGCCAGCGCCTCATGAGGGGCATCATGGAGGCTCAAGAAGACAGGCGATCCGCAGCCTTGGCGGAGATGGAGATGATTCGCAAAGAGCTACCAGTGCCTCCGGAGCCACCCGAGGCCCCTGGGCCTGGGGGCTCACGAGGATCGGCTTTCGCAGCCCACCGAGTCTGCTGCACCAACACCCCTTCGCCCTCGACACCTTCAGGTGACATCTTATAAGTTTCATTTCCAGCTGGGAGCGCCCTCCCAGGGCTGCATCGTTCCCAGGCCGCGTGGGTCCGTCCCTGCGGTATGTATCCCTTTTATTTCATGTCGATAGCTTGCTTTGTTGGGGGCGCCCCTCGGGCTGCATCATCCCCAAGTCGCTCGGGCCAGGCCCAGCACATGTATCTCCCTTGTGTTTATTTCCGGCTATGCATTCGCCCGTCATGCTTGATTACTTGATGCCTGTCCACGGCACATCTTCTTCTCCATGTCAACCACTTGCACGTTAAAGGGGGGTACCTGAGCATCGCGACTCAGGGCTCTTACTGGCTCTCCAGCCCTCACCCTCTGGCCATGTCCACGGCATCGCGACCTGGCATACCAGCGACGGCTGAGACAAGCTCGAGGGCCGGGACCCGAGGACGTAGAGTGCCGGCATCTAACCAAATTTGCAGGAACACAGCACAAGATAAGGCCCAGTGCCAGGCGCAACCCGCCTAGAGGTAGGGCCCCGTGAGTCCCGCGCTGGCTCACGGGTGCCCAGATACACCTCACCTAGCCCTACTGTGCCGGCCACGTGTCAGGGCGGGGCTGTACACGCCCCGGGGGCTCCTCCCGGAGGGGAGCCCCCTCCCACGTACCAGTGGAAGCACCATGCTCCGCGCTGGCTGACGACACTGCCGAGGAGCGGTTATGCCCGTACACATGCGGAAGCGCTATGCTCCACGCTGGTGATAAACAACCGAGGGTGGCCCCCGGGCCGCATCAACCTCAGGGAGCCCTGAGCTCAGTGTCTAGCCTCATCGCAACGCCTCCCCTCGGGAGCGCCGCGCGAGGGGGCTGCGCCTGGGTCACGCCCAGACGTACGCCGCCCAGCCAGGCCCCTCGGGCCTGGTTCGCCGCGCGTCTCTCCCTGAGCGGAGCCAAGGTATGAAGGCCGTTTGAGTGTCAAGGGGGACCCCTGAGCATCGCGACTCAGGCGCCTAACTGGTCCCGTAGCCCCTCACTCCCTAGTTCCGAAAGGCTAGTGCTGGGTGAGGCACGCGCGGGGCCGGGCTCTGCAGACGTAGAACGGTGGTCCCACTTGCATCTCACCTCATCACTTGCTGTTTGCGCGTCAAGGGGGGACTCCTGAGCATCGCGACTCAGGAGCCTAACTGGCTCCGTAGCCCCTCACTCCTTTGGTCCCGTCCTGGTTTCCGGTCGGGGCTAATGCTGGGTGAGGTACGCGCGGAGTCGGGCTCTGCAGACATAAAACGGAAGATCCACCTACATCACACCTCCCTACTTGTTGTTCGTGCACCAAGGGGGACTCCTGAGCATCGCGACTCAGGAGCCTAACTGTCTCCGTAGCCCCTCACTCCTTTGGTCCCGTCCTGGTTTCCGGTCGGGGCTAATGCTGGGTGAGGTACGCGCGGGGCCGGGCTCTGCCGGCGTAGAACACAAGCAAGTAGGGAAGAAAAGCATAAAATCCAAGGAATTTAAAAGCAAATATTACAGTCCATACTGTCGTCTCAATACCAAACGCGAGTTTAAACGCCTCCCCGAGGCATGATGCATGTGCAGGAATTAAAAGCAGGACAGGAGCAGTAGCGGAGTCACTCGGCGGCGGTAGAGCAGCGCGGGTGGCCCCGCCTCATGGAGCAGCAGGACCGGCAGCATCCTGCTTCGACTTGGTACTGAAGGCCCGAAACTTCCCCAGCAGAGCCTCCGCGCGACCCTTCATGGCCTCGGCAGCGGCGGCAACACCCTCGCCGCTTACTGGCTCCAACAGGCCGTCGAGGTCGGCGCTGGGGTCGCGAAGGTAGATGTGGGTGAAGACCCGCGTCAGCGCAGCGAAAGACAGGACACACGCCTCGGCCTCGGCCGTGGGGCCAAGGCCAAGGGTGACATCCTCAAGAGCACGAACCAGGAAGGGAAGCAGCTTGGCGGGGCCGTCCTCGGCGCCGGCCAGCGGGCTCTCCAGGCCACTGGCGTAGAGCATCTTCAGCGAAGCACGAGCCTTCTTCTCCATGTCTGCGAAGGCCAACTGCCGGCCTCCACGACCGCAGGTAATCATGACACGATTTGCATGCAGGGACTTGTCCAACCCGCGCGATCACCGAGGCGCCGTGGGGAAGTGGAGACGCCCACGTTCAATCGACCGCCACGCGGCACCCAAGGCCACAGACTGTTAGGGCCCGCGGCGCTTCGCCCTTGCCCTTTCGCCTCTCAGCACGGCCAAGTCCGGGCGCGCCTTGGGCCCGGAGGCTACTGTCGGCGTTCTGGGAACGGGGGTCCCCAGACTTGCCTGCCTGCGGCCTGCGGCGTGGCTCAAAGGGGGCCCAGCACGGCCCATCTTCATCAACACAAGACTCAAGACCCTCGCGAGGGGCCAAGCCTCGCGGGGCGGACGACGTGGAGCTTCCTCAGGCGCGGCCTCGTCAGGCTGGCTCACGAGGAGGCGTAAAAATCAAGGCGGGGTACCTCGCGAGGTGCCCGTGACGCAATCCATGACGACTCAGGGCGCCAGGCGGGTGCCAGCCCACGCAGCGTCCTCCTTTCCTCTTTGGTGCAAAGGAAACAAGCGCTGCCGCGGAGTACCGAGGCATCAGGCAAAGGTTGCCATTTCGGTGCAACGAGACCAAGACCAGGAGGACTACGAGACGGAGGTCACCGTGGAGCCCAAGACGGCGTCATCACCAGAGCTTTGTGCAGGCGAAGACTACTTTTGTCAGGATAGGTGATACTTGTTGTCCCCCTTCAAATTAGCCTGCCATTGTTGGCTCCCTTCCCGCTCAATATTTGGGAAGAGGACCAGGGCCTCTATAAATAGGACCAGCCGCCCACAGAGCAAAGGGGTGAGTGTTGGAGGAAGAAAAAAGGAAAGGGAGGCTCGATAGAGAGGTTGGAAGTATATATATAGAGAGAGAGAAAGGTCGCTGAACTCCTCCCAGCAGTTCATTGCCCCAGCCAAGAGCAGACCCTCGCGAGGCTGTTCTTCCTTATATTGTTTATCATCTTCAGCCCCAAGAGGCAATCTACCCACCACACACTGGAGTAGGGTATTACACCACAACGGTGGCCCGAATCAGTATAAACCTTGTGTCTCTTGCGCAGTTCTTTCAGTAGTTTAGGTCCTTGCGAGATGGAGAGGTAGAAGACGTAATCTTCGCGCGCACCGCAGAGTTCGAACCTTAAGGGTCTGCCGGAACCCGAAATCCGACAGCCGCAGGCTGTTAGGGCCCGCGGTGCTTCGCCCCTGCCCTTTCGCCTCTCAGCACGGCCAAGTACGGACGCGCCTTGGGCCCGGGGGCTACTGTCGGCGTTCTGAGAACGGGGGTCCCCAGCCTTGCCTGCCTGTAGCCTGCGGCGTGGCTCAAAGGAGGCCCGGCACGGCCCATCTTCACCAACACAAGACTCAAGACCCTCGCGAGGGGCCAAGCCTCGCGGGGCGGACAACGTGGAGCTTCCTCAGGCGCGGCCTCGTCAGGCTGGCTCACGAGGCGGAGAAATCAAGGCGGGGTACCTCGCGAGGTGCCTGTGACGCAAGTTATGACGACTCAGGGCACCAGGCGGGTGCCAGCCCGCGCAGCGTCCTTCTTTCCTCTTTGGTGTAAAGGGAGCAAGCGCAGCCGCGGAGTGCCGAGGCATCAGGCAAAGGTTGTCATTTCGGTGCAACGAGACCAAGACCAGGACTACGAGACGGAGGTCACCGTGGAGCCCAAGACGGCGTCATCACCAGAGCTTTGTGCAGGCGAAGACTACTTTTGTCAGGATAGCTGATACTTGCTGTCCCCCTTCAAATTAGCCCGCCGTTGTTGGCTTCCTTCCCGCTCAATATTTGGGAAGAGGACCAGGGCCTCTATAAATAGGACCAGCCGCCCATAGAGCAAAGGTGTGATGGGTTGGAAAAAAGGAAGGGGAGGCTCGATAGAGAAGTTGGAAGCATAGAGAGAGAGAGAGAAAGGTGGCTGAACTCCTCCCAGCAGTTCATTGCCCCATCCAAGAACAGACCATCGCGAGGCTGTTCTTCCTTGTATTGTTCATCATTATCAGCCCCAAGAGGCAATCCACCCACCACACACCGGAGTAGGGTATTACACCACAACAGTGGTCCGAACCAGTATAAACCTTGTGTCTCTTGCGCAGTTCTTTCAATAGTTTAGGTCCTTGCGAGACGGAGAGGTAGAAGACGTAATCTTCGCGCGCACCCCAGAGTTCGAACTTTAAGGGTCTGTCGGAACCCGAAATCCGACAGTACTGTCCTGGTGTGGTCAATGCTCTAATGCATGGTCGATCAATTAGGTGGAAAAATACATTTGTTGATTCATATGTATATTTCGCTTTGTTAATGTTTCAATAATAAGAGTTTCTTTGCGTGTTAATTATCTGAAAATGGGACCACAAATATACAGGAGGTGCCGACATTGTAAGATTGGTGTTCGTAGATTACTGGACATGTAAGGTAGACAAGCGCGCTCTCTGGCTCTGTCTTAATCCAACTATTTTGTCATATTAGTTCATTGTAAGTATTCATATTAGTAGATGCCTTCCAAAAATGCTTTTCTTGGATCATTTCCTTTCCTCAGTAGTAGTATGTCATTTTGTATTTCGTTTTCAATTCCACGCTTTCTGATGATGTATTTCTTCCATCGCCAGCATTCAGAATCCACACTGGAAAGCTACCAGACTTGATGGATCAATCGAAGCAATCGACTACTTGCATCTAGCAACATGATACTCACACTGATCGGTTTTAATTGCGCCTGTTTCCATGTTTTCCACTACATGAATGAGCAGTCCAAGCGCTGGCAACATGCCTCCGCCGTTTCACCTAATAGGGCATCATGTGCCCATACAAAGTAGAAACTAACGTCACAAGAGGTAGTTTTTATCTTGATGGTGGGTAATTGTTTCGTCTCTACTCCCACAAATCCTCTTGGTAACTATATGCAATCCTTCTCAGAAGTCCTTCGCCGCCACATGATCAGGTGCAACACCAAGAGCAAAAAAGTTGGTTGCCGGACATGTGGTTTTATAAGCTGCAGCCGCCGGGGAAGGCCAATGACGATGTACCCCTACAAGCAAATACATAGTCAAGAAATTTTTTCGGAGAAGACCAATGTTGATGCGCCAGGGCAAGAAGTACAGATAGTCTAGGTTACCTTTTTCTTTGGAGAAATTGAGTTGATTATGAACTTCTACTTGTAGCTCATTTCTTTATAAAATTTACCTATGGATCAAGCAGAGTAAGAGACCACACACACTGATCCGTGATCAATATTTCAATTTATGACCCGGAATTGTGCAATATAGTATTAGTCTCTACCAATGTATCTAGATATTATTATTTTTTGCTTCTGAAGCATGTGCTTCTATGGTCCTTTCTGTGGCATTAAATTGATGTTAGTACATTCATATAATCCTTTCGTAAATATACGAAACACACCATTAACTATAAAGACAAAGATGATGTCCTGATATTTTTAAAATATGGAAGATAGACTCTCCGAGACCGTTTGAATTGGTGATTTTTTGCAAAAAAATTGAAGGACTACAATTATAGTATAGTGGTGCTTTAAAATTCATATACACCAAACAGAAATTCTCTTTTGTGTTTCACAATTCTTTTTTCAACATTTATTTATTCATTTTTTCATGGAATTTAGCATGCCACAAAATCCTAAATCTTGATGCAATAAAAGTTATGAAAACTTCAAGATCCGCCAATGTAGCAATCTCACGTATAAAAGTTTTTCATCATGGAAAATACACCAGTGACATTTTCCCGTCATCACCCGCAACTTCACCGAAGCGCCATGATAAAAAAAAATTGACGATACCACTTCTGTTGTCACATAAGATCGCATTTTAGGCGATGAACCAAAAAATGTCACTGATGGTCATTTTTGGTGACGGCCCATAATGTCACCTATGATAGCCCAATCTGTCACCTATGATCTTTTGGGCGACGATAATCCATCACCGGTGATTGGTCCACGGGTTTGACCAGTCAAAGATTATGATAGGTGGGGCAAGTTGTTGCTTACGTGGTTGTTTCCATGGGGGTCCCCCGTGGGTTTTATCGCTGACAACCCCGTTAGTAATAAGTAGTGTGTCAGTTTTGACCGATCAATGTTGCTGACATATTGGCCCAGAAGATGCTGACATGGCTACTTACATGTGGGTTCGGACGGTGCTGACATGGCTGATACATCTCCAACGTATCTATAATTTTTGATTGTTCCATGCTATTATATTATATATTTTGGATGTTTTATATGCATTAATATGCTATTTTATATTATTTTTGGGACCAACTTATTAACCCAGAGCCTAGTGCAAGTTTATGTTTTTCCTTGTTTTTGAGTTTCGCAGAAAAGGAATATCAAACGGAGTCCAAACGGAGTAAAACTTTACGATGATGTTTCTTGGACCAGAAGACACCCGTAGGACTTGAGAACCAAGTCAGAAGAGTCCCGAGGCGACGACAAGGGTGGAGGGCGCGCCCCTACCATGTGGGTCCCTTGGAGCTCCTCTAACCCTATTCTTTGGCCTATAAATTCCCAAATATTCTCGAACCACCAGAAGCGTCCACCAAAATACTTTTCCGCCACCGTAACCTTCTGTTCCCGTGATATCCCATCTCGGGGCCTTTTCCGGCATCCTATCGGAGGGGGATTCGATCACGGAGGGCTTCTACACCAACTCTATTGCCCTTCCGATGAAGCGTGAGTAGTTCACCACAGACCTACGGGTGCATAGCTAGTAGCTAGATGGCTTCTTCTCTCTCTTTGATTCTCCATGCCATGTTCTCCTCGATGTTCTTGGAGATCTATCCGATGTAATCTTCTTCTGCGGTGTGTTTGTCGAGATCCGATGAATTGTGGATTTATGATCAGCTTATCTATGAATATTATTTGAATCTTCTCTGAATTCTTATATGCATGATTTAATATATTTGTATTTCTCTTCGAACTATCGGTTTGGTTTGGCCAACTAGATTGGTTTTTCTTGCAATGGGAGAGGTGCTTAGTTTTGGGTTCAATCTTGCGTGATTTCACCCAGTGACAAAGTAGGGGTAGCGAGACACGTATTGCATTGTTGCCATCGAGGATAAAAAGATTGGGTTTTCGTCACATACTTGAGTTTATCCCTCTACATAATGTCATCTTACTTAAGGCATTACTCCATTCTTTATGAACTTAATACTCTAGATGCATGCTGGATAGCGGTCGATGTGTGGAGTAATAGTAGTAGATGCAAAATCGTTTTGGTCTACTTGACACAGACGTGATGCCTATGTTCATAATCATTGCCTTGGATATCGTCATAACTTTGCGCTTTTCTATCAATTGCTCGACAATAATTTGTTCACCCACCATATTATTTGCCTTCATGAGAGAAGCCTCTAGTGAAACCTATGGCCCCCGGGTCTATTTTCCTTATTATATTTTCAGATCTATATATCAAAAATACCAAAAATACCTTGCTGCAATTTATTCACTTTTATTTACTTTTATGTTTTTAGTAATCTTTTCTATCTATCTCTATCAGATCTCACCTTTGCAAGTGACCGTGAAGGGATTGACAACCCCTTTTCCGCGTTGGGGGCAAGTGTTTGATTGTTTGTGTAGGTGCATATATTAGGGACTTGCATATTTCTCCTACTATATTGATGCCTTGGTTCTTAACTGAGGGAAATACTTATCTCTACTTTGTTGCATCAGCCTTTTCTCTTCAAGATAAAAACCAACGCAAGCTCAAGAAGTTGCAATGGCTACTTACAAGTGGGGACATGCCTATGGTGATGGTTTCAATTTCCATCACCAGTAGTGTCACAGGTTGTAGGTAGCGTCAAATTGTGCATGGTTTGATTTTGTATGCAAATTTGAATTTTAATTGGAGAAAATTTGAAATTTAACATTGCCATCAAAACTTTATAATAATAATAATGAGACTTGACATTTTTGACAACACTGACCCACATATTAAAATGAGCATCCAAATGACCTATTATCAAGGATGAGAAATAAGACACGAGAGAAGGCATCATGACGAATAGTAGTACACCATCAATGTTTTCTGTCTGGATTTTGAGCTCTCAGGCATCATGTCTTTCTCCTCCTCCAACAATGTGGGACATGATGCTTGGTTGCTTAAGGTAGAGCTGGAGCGGGAGCTGGTGGAAGAGGTCATAATGGAGGAAGAGTCAGGAGATTAGACGGAGGCCATGCTCCTACTACGAAACAAGGTACTCTGGCCGGCATCTCCACTACCCCAAATCCACGTCAAGCTATGAGGACTATGGGAAGTCAGCCATACCATGAGTTATTAGAGGGATGTGTTTCCAGGAGACCCCCGGGCAGGTTACACGGAAACAACTTCCATACACTATTGCAGGATGCTGCTAACGCGACACATGAATCAGAGACCCTTCGACCAAACTGCGTGTTATTCATTAATCACAAACGGTGTTCTAATAAAACCGCTACCAATAAGACGAACTATATGTGTGATGGCAGACACATCAAGCACGATTCAAATTAGAGTTGCGTGTGCGATATGTGGCATACAGTTGATCCATACGAACTATTTGCGATGACCAGAACAACAAAAACGGTCAGCCATATCAAGGTGTGTGTGATATACGGCATATGGTTCACTCGAACGAACTATTTTCGATTAGGTAACACAGCAGAAATGATCAGCCCCATCAAAGTGTGTGCGATATACGACATATAGTTCACTCGGATGAGCTATTTGCGATTAGCCAACACAACAAAAATGATCAACCAGATGAAGGTGTATGTGATATACGGCATATAGTTCACTTGGATGAACTGTTTACGATGAGCCAAAACAACAGAAACGGATGAACTTAACAAGATGTGTGTGTGATACAAGGCAAACAGGTCATTAATCAGAAATGTGTGCGAAGACCGATAATAACACAAACGATTGGTCCAAACAAGTTGTGTGTGTGTTGTGGGAAAACGGTTGGTGGTAAACAATTGTCAGTGATTGATGAAATAATCACCAACGGGTTCCGTAGTTTAATCCGTATGCGATGTTATTTGCTTAGTCTACACAACGTCTATGCTTTGTCTACAGAACAAGAACATGCATACTTATAAGGACATGATTGCGTAACCAAATTAAACATCCAATTATGTTATATCACAAATACCAGAAATATTACAAGGTTCAAATTCCAGCATTACAAGGCCCAAATTCAAAGATTACAAGGTTCAAATTGTTCTTACAAATCAAAATAATCTTCTTTAAAATCTGAGTCATTCATTATTTCTGCGAAAGGATCAGTCACCGAGAAGTCATGTAGTGGCTTGATACAGTAACTTCCGAATAATCTGTCACATGAAGTTACAAACTGAAATTCAGCTTCTGCAGAGCATTTTTCATTCATTTGTAAACGCCTGTGCTGATTAACAAACCATTCACTTATCACACTATATGTATGGTAAACCTCATTACCTTGAGCACACTTGCGTTCTGAATAAAGAACCTGGCGAATTTAATATCTGGTATGGTGCCTCGATACTCGTTCAAAGTAGTTTCTGTGAGATGAAGATCAAGGCATTCAATGGGATTGTCATATTGCGCCACATTTTCTGCTCTCTGGCCTGCTTGTATCTACAAACTAAGACAACATATTAGTGCCTAGCTGTAGTTTTGAACACTTCAGCCTCTTTGATTAGCAAGATTTCTAAAATACATGAAGAGTGACATGCCATTTTCAATCATTCATGATTAACATCTCAAAAAATACATGTATTGAAATCCTCCAAATTTCTGTTGGAAATCATACTATGTTTGTCATTGTAATCATGGGTAAAAGTAACAAAACATTGAACTCTGTTGTGGTTAACAATTAACAGGAAATGAGCATCACCTCGATGTGTAGCTTCTCCATCCACGGAAAGAATCTAAGGAATCTAACAACTTCATCCAGATCAGGGCCAACAGGATGTAGTGCCAAGATCTTCACTATGCGTAGAGATGGGGTCAAGCTTGTGGGGATCATTATCTGGATGATAGCCAAACATAGATCAACAAAAATTAGATAAAATGTGATGTCCAATAAGAAGAAGGAGAATAAGAAGAATACCTGAATGGATAATGATCTAGTAATAAGTCTGGAGAATTCATCAGACGAATAGCCCAACACTGTCAATTTTGGTGCGTCAATGACCTTGATTCTTGTTGGACCTTCTTTATCAAGTAAAGACAATATCTCAAGGAAAGGCGCATTCTCAATGACCATATCATGAAACCACTCAACTGACAGCATGTTGTGGCACAACAATGCAGATAAATCGTACGAACATTCATCGAGTTGACGTGGAGGCTACTGAACCCATCCATCACCTGAAGATGAAGGTACTCGAGCATTGTACATCCACCGAGCAGGCACTCCAAATCCTCCTTCGAGATGCGGACACCCCTGAGTTCGAGGTGCTTCAGTTTAGGGAGATGAAGAACGGGCGCAACATCAAGTTGGCGGAAAAGGCACTGCTTGAATGTAGCGCGGTGCAGTGTGGGCACGAGGCGCAGCGTGGACCGCGGTAGTGAGCGCGGATGTCCAGGATGAAAGCGAAGCTCCTCCAGCCGATCTAGGGAGGGGAATAGGAACCACTTGTGAAACTTGGGTTCGGCCTTGCCGTTGGAATAGAACTTGCCAATGGCAAGGAATTTGACAGGCGCCCGGTGCGTGGCGGGGATGTGGAACAATGAGTCCAAGCATTTGGGCTCCCCATTGAAGAGCTCGTCATCGTCATGAGGTCCAGGGGGTGGAGTGACAGGGGAATGCGTCCAAGCATTTTCGCTCCCCGCTGCAGAGCTCGACGTCGTCGATGAGGTCCAGGGGTGGAGTGCCAGAGGGAGCGCCACCGCTAGGAGAGGACAGTGGTCCGCATGCCAGATTTTATGGGAGGAGGGATGTGATTGTTACCAACATCTCGTCGGGGAGGCTGCTGATGAAGTCCACGCTTGCTGGAGGCTCTTGTGGTTCTAGCTCGACCCACTCTCGCTTGTTGGTCGGCTTGTCCTCCATCGCAGCAGGCGGAAATCCTCGGCGGCGGTGCTTATAGATAAGAACGGAGGACTATTCTAGATACCTTCCCGAGGCGACCAAAACCAAAACCATCAATAAATTTTTGGCAGCGCTCGCGCATGCGCGGCGGACTGCTCGAACACGTCCCATTGAGCATGCATGGCGGACAACTCACACGCGTCCCGTCTAATCAAAATAGCTGCTCGCGGTAGTAAATGGTTAGTGGAACGCCCATGGTTGGAATAATACAACCGTTTGCGGTAATAACGTGGCAGCTATTTGTTCCGAAGGGCCTAGAGAACTCAAATAATGTATAAGAAAGGCAAGACAAACCCTGAATAATTTCATATTTTAGCACGAGACTCAAATAGTTGCATGTTGCCTCTGTAAAATAAATCAAGGCAGGAAGAGCCAGCATAAGTCGTTTCGCACACAGAGGTGACACGTCCCCTCTCAGAACCACGGGGCTTCTTGAGAGAAGCCATGGTTTGTAATAAGGTTATACCAAAACTTGTCCCAAATCAGATTTTTTTACCACAATATGTTGGTGCCATGTCATGACACCATGCCAAGTTACATTATTTTTAGGCAAGTTTTGGATTTACATGAATTTTAAAACCAAGTTTCGCAATGTTTCCGGCCGAGCCACGAAAGCCCAAATGTTTGAAATTCATTCCAATTTCTTGCATGAGACCTAAACATTCACCCAAGGACATGTATATGATTTTTCAACCCGGTTTGGTGCAATGGGCATGTGTGTGTAGTTCAAATTTTAATTATGCATATTAAATGCCTAGAAATTCAAATAATGTATTAAAAGGCCAAACAAACCCCGAATAATTCCAAATTGTAACACGACACTCCTATAGTTGCATGTTGCTTTTGTAAAATAAATCAAGGCGGGAAGAGGAAACTTATGTCGTTTCGCATACAGAGGTGACATGTTCCCTCTCGGAACCATGGGGCTTCTTGAGATAAGCTCCGGTTTGTAAGAAGTTTATACCAAAACTTGTCCCAAATCGGACAATTTTTTTACCACAGCATGTTGGTGCCATGCCATAATACCATGCCAAGTTTCATGATTTTCAAGTGATTTTTGGATTTACATGAATTTTAAAACCAAGTTTCTCAATGTTTACAGCTGAGTCACAATGCCCAGATGTTTTAAATTCATTCCCATTTCTTGCATGGGACCTAAACATTCACCCAAGGACATGTATATCACTTCGCAACCCGGTTTGGTGCACTGGGGCATGTGCATGTAGTTTAAATTTGAATTATGCACATCAAATGCCTATTAAACTCAAATAATGTATAAAAAGGCCAAACGAACCCTGAATAATTCCAAATTTTAACATCACACTCCTATAGTTGCATGTTGCCTCTATAAAATAAATCAAGGAGGGAAGAGGCAGCTTATGTCGTTTCGCACACAGAGGTGACACATTCCCTCTCGGAACCATGAGGCTTCTCGAGAGAAACTCTGGCTTGTGACAAGTTTATACCAGAACTTGTCCCAAATCAGAAAAAATTACCACAACATGTTAATGCCATCTCATAACACCATGCCAATTTCATGATTTTCGGGTGATTTTTTAATTTACATGAATTTTAAAACCAAGTTTCTCAATGTTTACGGCGGAGCCACAACACCCAGATGTTTGAAAGTCATTCCCATTTCTTACACAGGACCTAAACATTCACCCAAGGACACATATATGATTTTTAACCCATTTTCATGCACTGGATCATGTGTCTGTAGTTCAAATTTGAATTATGCACATTAAATGCCAATAAACTGAATTAATGTATAAAAAAGGCCAAACAAACCCTGAATTATTCCAAATTTTAACACGACACTCCTATAGTTGGATGTTGCCTCTATAAAATAAATCAAGGAGGGAAGAGGTAGCGTATGTTGTTTCACACACAGAGGTGACACGTTCCCTCTCGGAACCATGAGGCTTCTTGAGAGAAGCTTCGGTTTGTGAGAAGTTTAGAACAAAACTTGTCCCAATCGGATTTTTTTACCACAACCTATTTATGCCATGTCATAACACCATGACAAGTTTCATGATTTTTAGGCGAGTTTTGGATTTGCAAGAATTTTTAAACCAAGTTTCTCAATGTTTACTGCCGAGCCACGACGCCCAAATGTTTGAAATTCATTCCTATTTCTTGCATGGGACCTAAACATTCACCCAAGGACACATATATGATTTTTAACCCATTTTGGTGTACTGGAGCATGTGCCTGTAATTCAAATTTGAATTGTGCACATTAAATGCCTAGAAACTCAATAAATGTATAAAAATGGCCAAACGAACCCCGAATAATTCCAAATTTTAACACGACACTCCTATAGTTGCATGTTCACTGTAGATAAATCTTCTAGTAATTCAAACACTGTCCTTTCCCACCGTAACCCCATTTTGTCTTTCAAATCAGAATGAAAAAATCAACTCTACAACAAACAGTTTATTAGCAAGAATCGTGTGCGATTGAGTATAAAATATCTTGGGGTACCCTCATGTATGGCTTACGCCGGAAACTTCGTGGGCTACAGTCCAGCGTCTGCGCGTCAACCGCACTTGCGTGCTAGTTTTATGCTGCATCGAGCAAAAAAAATTGGAAACCGTGGAAATATCTAGATCCCCCTCCCCCCGTCCAAAAGCCACATTTCCACTGTTTCCTCCTTCCTTTCCAAGTTCAAACCTTCACTGCTTGCTGGCGGTGCCACGTCCTCATCGGTGATGCTCCTTCCTACTGCATGATGACCCACAAGTATAGGGGATCAATCATAGTCCTTTCAATAAGTAAGAGTGTCGAACTCAACGAGGAGGAGAAGGAAAAGACAAGCGGTTTTCAGCAAGGTATTTTCTGCAAGCACTGAAATTATCGGTAATAGATAGTTTGATAGCAAGGTAATTTATAACAAACAACATGTAGCAATTGTAGGAAAGGTGCAACAAAGTAGCCCAATCCTTTTTATAGCAAAGGACAGGCCGGAACGGTTTCTTATAGTTAGCAAAGCGTTCTTGAGGACACATGGGAATTTCGTCTAGTCACTTTCATCATGTTTGTTTGATTCACATTCGCTACTTTGATAATTTGATATGTGCACCGGTGCTTGGTGATGTTCTTACTTGAACAAGCCTCCCACTTATGATTACCCCCTCTTGCAAGTATCCACAACTACGAAAGAAGAATTAAGATAAATCTAAGCATAGCATGAAACATATTGATCCAAATTAGCCCCTTATATGAGATAACACACATAAACTAGGGTTTAAGCTTCTATCACTCTAGCAACCCCATCAGCTACTTATTACTCCATAGTGCCTTCCCTTAGGCCCAAGTATGGTGAGGTGCCATGTAGTCGACGTTCACATGACACCACTAAAGGAAGCAACAACATACATATCATCAAAATATCAAACGAATACCAAATTCATATGATTACTTATGACAAGACTTCTCCCATGTCCTCAAGAACAAAAGTAACTACTCACAAATCATATTCATGCTCAATATCAGAGGGGTATTGAATATCATCAAGGATCTAAACATATAATCTTCCACCAAATAAACCAACTAGCATCAACTACAAGATGTAATCAACATACTAGTAACCCACAGGTACCAATATCAGGTTTTGAGACAAAGATTGAATACAAGAGATGAACTAGGGTTTGAGATGAGATGGTGCCAGCGAAGATGTTGATGAAGATTGGTCCTCCCACAATGAGAGGGTTTTTGGTGATGTCGATGTCTTCGATTTGCCCCTCCCAGAGGGAAGTATCCCTTGTGGAATCTCTTCGCTAGAGAGCAAAAGTGATCCTACTCGGGTTTCTCCTCGAGACGGCAGCGCTTCGTCCCGAAAGTCTTCTCATGATTTTTCTAGGGAAAATGGCATCATATAGGAGAAGATGGGCCTTAGAGGCCGGCCAGGGGCCCCACAAGGTACTTGGGCGCGCCCAGGGGGTGGCCGCACTCAAGTGCCTTGTGGGCAATTGGTGGGTCCCCTCTGGTATTTCTTTTCTCCGGTATTTATATATTCCAAAATAATTCTTCGTGAAATTTCAGCTCATTTGGAGTTGTGAAGAATAGGTATCTCTGATAAAGCTTTTTCAGATCCAGAATTCCAGCTGCCGGCAATCTCCCTCTTTATGTAAATCTTGCAAATTAAGAGAGAAAAGGCATTATAATTGCATCATAAAGTGTTATAATAATCAAAAACATTGTAAATAACAGTAGGACAACATGATGCAAAATGGACGTATCACTGCGCGGCCTCGTCGACATAGTTAGGTAATCCACACCCCACCCCCATCCTCCTCCATCTCTATCCCACATGCCTCGACCATCGGCGCGACACCTTCCACCCAAACCGCTGCCTCATCCTCCAAATAAGCACCGCCCGTAGCCATTTTGCATGCAGTATAGCGATTTAGGCCACCGTCGACGCCTCGTGCGCGGTGATACGTCTCTAACGCATCTATAATTTTTGATTGTTCCATGCTGTTATATTATCATTCTTGGATGTTTTACAAACATTTTATAGTCATTTTATATCATTTTTGGTACTAACCTATTGACATAGTGCCAAGTGCCAGTTGTTGTTTTCTGCATGTTTTTTACATTGCATGAAATCAATATCAAATGGAGTCCAAATGCGGCGAAACTTTTTGTGGATTATTTGGGACCAAAAGACATCCAGTGGGCCAAAGAGGACCCAAAGAGGGAGCTCGAGGTGAGCACAAGACACCAGGGCGCCTGGAGGCCCAGGCGCGCCCTGGTGGGTTGTGACCACCTCGGTAGCCTCACGAACCGCCTCTTTGCTCTATAAATATCCCAATATTCCAGAAACCCTAGGGGAGTCGACGAAAATCAATTCCAGCGGCCGCAAGTTCCAGAACCACCAGATCCATTCTAGACACCATCATGGAGGGGTTCATCATGCCCATTAGTGCCTCTTCGATGATGCCTGAGTAGTCTTTTGTAGACCTACGGGTCCGTAGTTAGTAGATAGATGTCTTCCTCTCTCTCTCTCTCTTTTGATTCTCAATACAATGGTCTCTTGGAGATCCATATGATGTAACTCTTTTTTGCAGTATGTGTTTGTTGGGATCCGATGAACTTTGACTTTATGATCAGATCTATCTTTTTATCCATGAAAGTTATTTGAGTCTTCTTTGATCTCTTATATGCATGATTCCTTATAGCCTCATATTTCTTCTCCAATATTTGGGTTTTGTTTGTCCAACTTGATCTATTTATCTTGCAATGAGAAGAGGTGCTTTGTGATGGGTTCGATCTTATGGTGCTTGATCCCAGTGATAGAGGGGAACCGACACATATGTATCGTTGCCATTAAGGATAACAGGATGGGGTCTATTTCTACATAAATAGATCTTGTCTACATCATGGCATTGTTCTTATTGCATTACTCCATTTCTCCATGAACTTAATACACTATATGCATGTTGGATAGCGGTTGATGTGTGGAGTAATAGTAGTAGATGCAGGAAGGAGTCGGTCTACTAGTCTGCGTGATCCCTATATAATGATCATTGTCTGGATATCGTCATGATTATTTGAAGTTCTATCAATTGCCCAACAGTAATTCGTTTACCCACCGTTTTCTATTTCACTCGAGAGAAGCCATTAGTGAAACCTACGGCCCCCGGGTCTCTTCTTTATCATATTTGCCTTTGTCGATCTACTTTTATTTGCTTTTATTTTTAGATCTATTAAACAAAAAATACAAAAATAACTTGTTGCACTTTATTTTATTCGATATCTATTTATCCCATCTATCATATTTTTATCATGTCTGTTTGCCAATTTCTGGTGCTGTTACCCGAAAGGGATTGACAACCCCTTTAATATGTCTGGTTGCGAGTATTTGTTATTTGTGTGCAGGTGTCATTCACGTAGTGTTGCGCGGTTCTGCTACTGGTTCGATAACCTTGGTCTCATCATTGAGGGAAATGCCTACCGTTGTTGTGCTGCATCATCCCTTCCTCTTTGGGGAAATACCGACATAGTTCATGCAGACATCAAAAGGAATTTCTGGCGCCATTGCCGGGGAGACATTATCAACACCTACCAGGTTCCTAATCACAAATCTCATCTCCTTGCAATTTACATTATTTGCCATTTGCCTCTCGTTTTCCTCTCCCCCACTTCACAAAAATTTGCCGTTTTATTCGCCCTCTTTTTCGTTTGTTGTTTTCTCGTTAGATCTGTTTTTGCGTGCGTTCTTGTTTGCATAGTCATGATGCCTCAAAGAAAATATTATGATGTTCCTTACCCCAATATTTTGCTTGAAATTGAGAAAAGTACTAAGGAATATAGACTACACAGTTTGAGCACAATAAATATTTTACCGAAGAACTTAAGGAACACTCTGTTATGCTAGATGCTATAACGAAACAACTTGATGATATTAGTAGAGAAGTCTGCAATCTCCAATCCAAGTATGATTTTGCTGAAACTTTGCTAGGCAAAATATCCGATGCACAAGCTACCCTAGTAAATCAAATGGCTGCTAAACCAAACTCGTTAGAAGATAAAAGTGATAAAGATCTTAAAGTGATTGGTGTTTCTTCTATTGATTCCCTATTTAGTAAAGTTAAGATTGATGAAAAAGGGACTAGAGAAGAGTCAACTTTAGCTAGAAGGTGTTCCGATAATTCGGAGGTTCAAAATCTTGTTGAGAAAATTGATAAAAGTGGGTTTGAAGAGGTCAAAACTTTAACTAGTGATGTGCCCACTCTTTTGGAATACAAAGACTTTAATTATGATAGTTGCTCTTCGATTGATTGTATTTCTTTGTTGCAATCCATGATGAATTGACCCCATGCTTATGAACAAAATAAAGCTTTTACTAAACATATTGTTGATGCTTTGGTGAAAGCTTTGGAAGAAAAATTGGAATTAGAAGTTTCAATTCCTAAAAAATTACATGATGAATGGGAACCTACTATCAAAGTCAAGATTAAAAATTATTAGTGTTTTCCTTTATGTGACTTGGGTGCTAGTGTTTCTACAATTCCAAAATCTTTATGTGATGTGCTTGGTCTTACTGATATTGAAGAGTGTTCTCTAAATTTGTACTTGGCAGATTCTACTATTAAAAAGCCTATGGGAAGAATTACTGATGTTCTTATTCTTGCAAATAGGAATTATGTGCCCATAGATTTTATTGTTCTTGATATTGATTGCAATCCGTCTTGTCCAATTATTCTTGGTAGACCGTTTTTACGTACTATTGGTGCCATGATTGATATGGAAGAAGACAATATTAAATTTCAATTTCCACTAAGGAAGGGTATGGAACACTTCCCTAGGACAAGAATTAGGCAACCATATGAATCTATCATGATGGCATCTTATGGATCTAAAAACAAAGATGACAATACTTAGATCCTTGCTTTATGCCTAGCTAGGGGCATGAAACGATAGCGCTTGTTGGGAGGCAACCCAATGAATAAAATTTATTTTGCCTTTTGCTTTCTGTTCTTTAGTGTTTGAACAATTATGCTACTATTATGATTGTGTTTTTTGTGTGTTTTAAGTACTGTTTGTACCAAGCAAAGCCTTTAAGATCATGTTGGGTGATAGTTGATTTGATCTTCCCGAAAAACAGAAACTTTTGCGCTCACGAAAATAATTCTCATTCTTAACATGAGCGTGATAAAATACCAATTCTTTTTGCAGAAGATTAATATACAAATTGTTTATGTGTTCCTAATTTTTCAGAATTTTGTAGTTACATAAGTATTCTAAATATCCAGATTGCTACAGATTGTTCTGTTTTTTGAGAGATTCTGTTTTCTTTGCGTTGTGTGCTTGTTTTGACGATTCTATGGTTTTCTTTGAAGAGTTTTTGCCATAGAAAAGTTGGAATACAGTAGATATAATGCAAGAATAAAATATGAATGGGTTTGCAACAGTACTTATAGTAGTGATTTGCTTTCTTATACTAACATATCTCATGAAGGTTTGTTGAGTTTTGTGTGATTGAAGTTTTCAAGTTTTGGGTGATGTTACGATGGGTGAAGGAATAAGGAGTAAGAAGAGCCTAAGATTGGGGATGCCCATAGGATCCCAAGCTATTATCCAAAGAGAAGCAAGCAACTAAGCTTGGGGATGCCCGAGTGGCATCCCCTCTTTCTTCTAACGACCATCGGTATTTTACTCGGAACTATATTTTTATTCGTCACATACTATGAGTTTTGCTTGGAGCGTTTTGTATGATATGAGTCTTTGCTTGTTTTGATTTGTTTTTTAAGTCTTGAATCCTTGCTGGACACACCTACTTGAGAGAGCCAAAATTATGACATGACTTGTTAGAATTGCTCTCTGTGCTTCACTTAAATCTTTATGATCTATGGAATTGTTGTAGTGCTTCACTTATATCTTTTTGAGCACGGTGTGCTTTGTTATTTTTGAAGAAATGCTCTCATGATTCACTTAGATTTATTTGAGAGTTAGTAATTTTTTTAAGAAATTCCCTCTTGCTTCACTTAGATTAATTTGAGAGAAAGAACTATTATGCTCATGATCTTCACTTATATTTGTTTGAGCTCATCAAAAGCAACACATGAAAATTAGTCCCAAAGTGATAGATATCCAAGGAGGATATAATAAAAACTTTCATGAAGATCATTGGACAAAATAAACTTGATTCCTTGTAATAGTAGTGAGATATGATGATGTGATATGTGAGTCATGTTGATGAGTAATTATGCTTTAGTAAGAATATTGGTGTTAAGGTTTGTGATTCCCTATGCAAGCATGAAATTCAATAGTTATGCAATGAAAGCACATCCTACTTGTGGTGCATTATTCGGTGTTAATTATGCTTAATGCTCGCTTATGAGATTTTTTTGTTTCTTGGTTGGTTGCTTCTCATTCTTTTGCTAGCCTTCATTTTGCAGTAAGTATGATCACTACTTGTGCATCCAAAACCCTTTAAACCAGTTTTGCCACATTAGTCCACCATACCTACCTATATGCGGTATTTCTGTGCCGTTCTAAGCAAATTTGTATCTGCCATCTCTAATTTTCAAAATAAATTTCTCTTTTGTGCGCTCGTACCTCTCATGAAATGGCAGGGGGTGGCTAATATATTTCCATGCTAGATATGTTATGTGAGTGTTTATTCACTTGTCATTGCACGAGAGTAAGGCAAAGGTATTAGGAATGCCCAGTCCCGAAATGAAAAATGAATTTACTTTATGTTGATAAATAATAAATTCCTTGGAAAGTGTTGGTATGGAAGGCACCCGTGGATACGGCTATCCATGGAAAGTGAAAGTATGGTTAAAAAGGAATAAACTTTAATTTCTATTTGGGAACTGCCTATGATATATCTAGCATTGTAAGTATTGGGAACTGCTCGATTGTTCTCATTGACAAGAAAAGCATGCCTCCCAAAATGTTTTTATCTATGTTTTTCGCTTTGAGCTCTACCACCTCTGCAAATCCCTACCTCCCTCTGTGAAGGGCCTTTCTTTTACTTTATGCAATTTTTATTTTTAATTTGAGTCTCCACCTTCTCTTATAAAGCACCAACTAAGGGGCACTATGATCGTACTTGAGCATTATGTGTAGCTAATATGCGAGTGTGTTTCATGAATGGATCAATGATTGAGCATAATGGGCTAGGGATAACTTATTTTAGCGTTGATATTTTAAAAGACATGGTTGCTTGTTGATATGCTTGATTATTTAAGTCTCATGTCAAAACTAGACTATTGCTTTGAACCATATAAAAGTCCAAATGTCCATGCTGCAAAGAAAATAATATGTGATGAACATGTTAGATAGCAATCCACATCCAAAATTCTGTTTTTATCATTTACCTACTCGAGGATGAGCAGGAATTAAGCCTGGGGATGCTGACACGTCTCCAACGTATCTATAATATTTGATTGTTCCATGCTGTTATATTATCATTCTTGGATGTTTTACCATCATTTTATATCATTTTTTGGTACTAACCTATTGACATAGTGCCAAGTGTCAGTTGTTGTTTTCTGCATGTTTTTTTACATCGCAGGAAATCAATATCAAACGGAGTCCAAACACAGTGAAACTTTTTGTGG
Source organism: Triticum aestivum (assembly GCF_018294505.1). Taxonomy (NCBI): domain Eukaryota; kingdom Viridiplantae; phylum Streptophyta; class Magnoliopsida; order Poales; family Poaceae; genus Triticum; species Triticum aestivum. The sequence continues at coordinate 169,020,208 of NC_057800.1, read as the reverse complement.
ATTTTTTGGACCAGAAGACATCCAGTGGGCCAAAGAAGTACCGAAGAGGGAGCCCGAGGTGAGCACAAGACACCAGGGCGCGCCTGGAGGCCCTGGCGCGCCCTGGTGGGTTGTGCCTACCTTGGTGGCCTCCCGAACCGCCTCTTTGCTCCATAAGTACCCCCAATATTCCAGAAACCCTAGGGGAGTCGACGAAAATCAATTCCAGCCGCCGCAAGTTCCAAAACCACCAGATCCTATCTGGACACCATCACGGAGGGGTTCATCATGCCCAATGGTGCCTCTCTGATGATGCGCGAGTAGTCTTTTGTAGACCTATGGGTCCGTAGTTAGTAGCTAGATGGCTTCCTCTCTCTCTTTTGATTCTCAATACAATGGTCTCTTGGAGATCCATATGATGTAACTCTTTTTTGCGGTGTGTTTGTTGGGATCCGATGAACTTTGAGTTTATGATTAGATCTATCTTTTTATCCATGAAATTTATTTGAGTCTTCTTTGATCTCTTATATGCATGATTGCTTATAGCCTCATATTTCTTCTCCGATATTTGGGTTTTGTTTGGCCAACTTGATCTATTTATCTTGCAATGGGAAGAGGTGCTTTGTGATGGGTTCGATCTTTCGGTGCTTGATCCAAGTGACAGAAGGGGAACCGACATGTATGTATCGTTGGCATTAAGGATAACAAGATGGGGTCTATTTCTACATAAATAGATCTTGTCTACATCATGTCATCGTTCTTATTACATTACTCCGTTTCTCCATGAACTTAATACACTAGGTGCATGCTAGATAGTGGTCGATGTGTGGAGTAATAGTAGTAGATGTGGCAGGAGTGGGTATACTAATCTTGGACGTGATGCTTATATAATGATCATTTCCTGGATATTTTCATGATTATTTGAAGTTCTATCAATTTCCCAACAGTAATTCGTTTACCCACCGTTGCTATTTTTGTCGAGAGAAGCCACTAGTGAAACCTACGGCCCCCGGGTCTCTTCTTTATCATATTTGCCTTTGCAATATACTTTTATTTGCTTTTATTTTCAGATCTATTAAAGCAAAAATACAAAAATATCTTGATGTACTTTATTTTATTCGAGATCTATTTATCCCATCTATCATATTTTTATCATGTCCGTTTGCTAATTTCTGGCGTCGTTACCCGAAAGGGATTGACAACCCCTTTAATACATCGGGTTGCGAGTATTTGTTATTTGTGTGTAGGTGCCGTTCACGTAGTGTTGCGTAGTTCTCCTACTGGTTCGATAACCTTGGTCTCATCACTGAGGGAAATACCTACTGTTGATGTGCTGCATCATCCCTTCCTCTTTGGAGAAATACGAACGTAGTTCAAGCAGACATCACGCGGATGCCACGACATGGTTGGCTACTTTAAATGATAGTTCGTGGTTTTTTCTCGAGGCCGCCGCCGATGCCTTCTAGTGAGTTGTCCTCTATAATGTTAATATGGAATCCGATCTTCTGAAATGTTATGTTCAGTTAACATTTTGGTTCAACAATTGATATATTTCCTAGTAGTTCTTAAGCATGTTTGGTTTGTTAACTGTCTGATCTTCTAGTACACATTCTATTCTGCAATGTGGTGCTCAATTAACTTTTTGGTTCATTTGTTGTGCTATCCACTTAACTGTTTGGTTCAATTCTACAATGTGATGCTCATTTTTTGTGGATATAATTTTGTTTGGTTAACTTGCTTTTCCACGCGGCTCAAATTAATCAGCTGGATTTTTAATTTGTTTATTTTTCATTAACATATTCTACTAATAGTATGCTGACTCTCACTTAACCTGACCAATATCTTCCTTATATGTGTTGCGGGGAAACAATGGGAGGCACTGAGGTTTACCATCGAGGTTTGCACATGCAGGGTCCTACGGCTAACAACACATTATTGTGCAATTGCAGGAACTATTCTAATTTTTAATTTTTTAACAATTTGGTCTTGCACATGTAGGTCCTGCTGTCAGAGGTTTAGATCCACTATGCGACCCGTTTTGCATATGGGGAAATGAGATGTCCATGAATATCAGTCAAGTCAAGAAACTCAGAAAGATTGTTAGGATAAAGAAACTAGCAACGAATAACAACAAGATCTTTATTTGCACAATGAAGAAGACATTAGTCAAATATAGGATGGTACTAACTCTTTTACCTTGTTCTTTTTCCTTTGGAACCATTTCAAAATTTAGAACAATATTTGTGCATATATTTGTTTTTAGCCTTTTTCCAAAGCAGTTCATCGATGATTACCTCTCAGACCACCTGCATGGTTAAGAGGCGAGGAAGGTATTCATTCAATACCCACGATACAATATTGAAGTCTTCCTCAAGAGGACGAATGTTGTCCGGGCAATTATCCACAGCCACCAGTCTAAAGTTGCAAGGACATTCAACATCACTGAAGGCTCAATATTAGCCTTCCACTTCAGTAGTTTTTTAGATGAGATTCATCTATCTATTTACCATGTACGATGCTACTTTCCAAAGGTTTTAGATGTTGCATGTGAAACTTGGTGTTCTTGTGTAATGGGATAGCTAGCTATATGCCTATATGATGTAACCGAGTGTTGAAGCTATCTGATGTTGTACTCTGATGTAATTCAATTATGAAATCTTGGTTGCCATAATATAGATATGAAATATATGGTGTGTTTGATATGAAATATCAATTTGATTACTAAATGGATTATTAATTGGCCAATTAGCCTGCTTATTGGGTTTTCCTATTGCAGATGGTTTCTCAGAAAACATCATGGGCGATGAACTCAAACAACCCACACAATTTCTAGAAAGTAGGCATGTTGGATCAATGAAAATCACACATGACTTACGCCTGACAAATGTTTGTGTTAGGCCACCTTGAACAGACATTTTCACCTAAAAATTGTGTGTGATGTACATATGAACAAAAACGTTTGTCTAGGATTCACTATGTGAGATGTACATATGAACGAAAATTATTGGGCCTGTATAATTGTCTGTGGCTCGAACGATCGCACACGAGCTCTTTTTGCCACGCGTGTGTGACTGGAGGACCTATCACAGACGGTTTCTAGGTCATGTGGGAAGAAGCCCCTATCGCACACACAAGCAAGGCGATGGTGTAGAACTCCGTCGCAGAAAGGGGTAAAGCCATTTGTAGGACGTTTCTGAACCAGTGATAACTTGATTCATAATTATGGGATTCAGATACCCCCCGCATGCATATACCCTCCAATTGGGATATTTCTCATGCCAGTGAAAGTGATGCAGGAAAAGGCTAACTGTGGCCCGAGAATAAGCATATAGTGATAGAAGTGCAAAATAGTGCCGCCACGATTCAATACTTGCTTCGTGAGATTCAGAGCTTGAATGAGATCGTCATAAACATTGTGAAGAATAACAGCCCAACCACTTCATCTCCACCACCACTGAGAAAGGAAACTTGAGTACTCGGGTATGAGGACCACCCTTGGCTTGTTCCATGCTTGGGGCAGGTGCCTCGATATTGTATCACCATCACTTCTATCATTATTATCTATCTTAGTTCGACCCTTAGCTATTTCGGGATCTATAAGAATAAAAGTATTAGTATGAAGTACTTTTCGAGTGCTTGCTTCATGATCGTTCTTTCTATGTAGTAATGCGTGAAAGTTATAATAAAGAGTAGTGTGAGTTTGAGTATTCTCTTTCTTTTACTCTTTTGCATCAATCATAGAATAAATAATAAAAAGTTCGTATGCTAATCCCATGGGGAGTAATGACTTTACATAAAAGGGTGTAATTGATAAAATTTATTGGAAGGTGACAAACATTGCATTGGTCATTGATGCAATTCATGAAAGAATAATAAAGGAAGAGAGATTTCACAAATAAATATACTATCTTGGACATCTTCTATGATTGTGACCCCCATTAATTATTTTCAAGCCTGATCAAATAGTTAATGCTGGACAAGGAAGATAACATAATGAATTATGTTTGCTTATATTTGCATAGAGGTTATATTGTTTTGCTGGCCAAAAATTTATGTACTAAATAGAGTTACTACTTGTTCATCCAAATACCCTTAAAACCAGTTTCTTGTCATGAGAGTCCACCATATCTACCTACGGATTGAACAAGATCCCTCAAGTAAGTTGCATCGGTGCAAAGCAATAAAAATTTATCCTAAATATGTATGATCTTTTATTATATAAGGGAAAATAAGCATTTGTACGGACTTATGATGGTAACGCAATAAAAGCAACAGATTGTTCAATAAAGGTTGCTATCATAAGGGGCAATACAAAGTGATGTCCCTTTGCATTAAGAGCTTGCACATCCAACTTAAAAGCGCACGACAACATGTGCTTTCCTCTACGAAGATCCTATTTTTCAATGTTGATTCTTTACTTTCATGCAAGGGTCAAAAATATTTATTCCTATTCCAACCTCAATTATTCTCCACTTGGCAAGCATTATGTGGTAGGGAATTATCCAAGCACATATATCTAGTTGAATATAGGTAATCATGATTTATTTTGTTGACATTTTCCCTGAGATAAATAAGTTGGGAGGTGAAACATTAAACCCTCGTATTCCTTTGTGTCTGATTGAAGCAGTTTGTTCTAAATTTTTTGCTTTGAGTGTCGACTATCATGGAAGATAGTTGAGTATGTGGAGTTTGCTAAACCAAAAGCTCTTACATAGGCCCTTCCTAGAAATATAATGAATTGCAATTGCTTTGATGACTGAGAAGATAGTTCGTTAGTTTTCAAGAAAGTTTATTCTTTATACTTTAGCTTGTGGGTGAATTGTTACTTGATCATGGGAAGTTTTATGATTAATACTTGTTGTTATAATAATGATCATGATGCTTCCATGTCCATATTTTGTTTTATCGGCTCCTCTTTCTATAAACCCGTGGTCAGGATTATCGAGTTCGGTATTCGCTTGAGGACAAGTGAAGTCTAAGCTTGGGGTAGTTGATATGTCCATTTTGCATCATGTTTTCCTATTGTTATTTATAATGTTTTAGATCAATATTTCACTTTATTATGCAATTCTAATGCCTTTTCTCTCTTAAATGCAAGATACACTTGAAGAGGGAGATTGCCGGCAGCTGGAATTCTGAGTCTGAAAAAGCTACAACAGAGATAGCTATTCTTTGGAGCTCCAAATGACCTAAAAATTTATGAAGAATTATTATGGAATATATAAAATACTGGAAAAAGAAGTACCAAAGAAGACCCTTGGTGGGCCCACAAAGCAGGGAGCGTGCCCTACCCCTAGGGGCATGCCCAGGTGCCAGTGGGGCCCATAGAGGTCCACCGATTCCCATCTTCTGCTATAAGAAGCCATTTTCCCTAGAAAATAAATAAGAGAAAGACTTCCGGGATGAAGCGCCACTGCCTTGAGGTGGAACCAGGGCAGGATCACGTTTGCTCTCCGGTGGAGCGATTCTGCCGGGGTACTTCCCTCTAGAGGGGCAAGTCGAAGCCATCGTCATCACCAATGCTCCTCTCATCATGGGATGACTCATCTCCATCAACATATTCACTAGCACCATCTCATCTCCAAACCCTAGTTAATCTCTTGTATTCAATCTTAGTATCAAAACCTCATATTGGTACCTATGGGTTGCTAGTAGTGTTGATTACATCTTGTAGTTGATGCTAGTTGGTTTATTTGGTGGAAGATCATATGTTCAGATTGTTAATCAAATATTATTCTCCTCTGACCATGAACATGAATATGCTTTGTGAGTAGTTACGTTGTTCTTGAGGACATGTGAGAAGTCTTTTATAAGTAATCATGTGAAGTTAGCTTTTGTTCAATGTTTTGAATGATGTGTTATGTTATTCTTCCTGCCGCGTGAACGTCGACTACACAACACATTACCATGCTTCGGCCTAGGGGAAGGTATTGTGGAATTAGTAAGTAGATGATGGTTGCGAGAGTGACAGAAGCTTAAACCCTAGTTTATGTACTATTCTGTAAGGGGATGATTTGGATCCATATGTTTCATGACCATATTCAAGAATTCATTCGATACCAGTTAACTTGCCGATCAATCCCTACTCATAGGATCATCGAGCCGATAAACTGATAAATCGGCTGAATAATTGATTAAATGGCCGACTAACTTGCCAATTAGCCTATTAATCCCCTATTCGCTAGCCAATAGAGCAGCTACCAGTTAACGATTTCCTCAACAATGTTTCATGGTATGGTTAGATTTATCTTAATTCTTCTTTTGCAGTTGCAGATGCTTGCGAGAGGGGGTAATCATAAGTGGGTAGTTTTTTAAGTAAGAACAACACCGTAGCACCGGTCGACCCACATAAAAACTTATCAAAGCAGTGAACGTGAGTCAATGAATCATGATGAAGTTAACTAGACGAAATTCCCATGTGTCCTCAAGAACATTTTGCTCACTATAAGAAGTAATTTCCACTTGTCCTTTGCAATAAAATGATCCGGCCACCTTGCTGCACATTGTTACTTTTGTTACTTGTTACTTACTATGAATTACCTTACTACCAAACTATTTTTCACAACTACTTTACAACACTTGACATAGTACCTTGCTGAAAACTGCTTATCGATTCCTTCTGCTCCTCATTGGGTTCGACACTCTTACTTATCGAAAGGACTATGATTGATCCCCTATACTTGTGGGTCATCAGTCTCCATTTCTTTGGTTTAAACACCAAGGAGAAGCATGGCTTGTACTTAGGGTAGTTATCACCATAGAGGTCCTTCCTTTGATGGTACTAATTTTGCTAGTTGGAAGCATAAGATAAAATGCATATTCTTGGTCATAACCCCATTGTTTGGGGTGTTGTTCGTGTTGGCTTGCAAGGTGAGTTCTTTGAGGATGGGAAGGTACTGGATCGTGAAGCCCCTATCGAGGAGTTGAGGATGTTACTATACAATGCACAAGCATGTGACATACTCTTGAATGGTTTGTACCCTAAGGAATTCAAAAAAACTAGTTGCCTTGAGAATGCCACGCGGATTTGGGATACTTTGGTTGACAAGTTCAAGATGAAGGATAGTGAAGGCATTGCCGAAATGTACTCTAGGCTAGCTCTCATCACCAATGAGATTGCAAGCTTAGGAAGTGAAGAGTGATAGAAAAATTCATATCACGAAGATCCTAAGAGCCTTGGATAGGAAATATGACACCATATGCACATTTGAAAGAACATGCGGTGCCCCATGTTGGTTTTGGTAATTGATGGCAATTTCTATGGACTAATGGTTTCCTTGAGTTATATTCGTAGGATTTGTCCATAGGCTTTTCTTGAAGTTCATTTGTTGGTTTCAAGGAGTTTATGTGTTGACCAAGGTGCTATTCAAGGAATTATCTAAAGATTGGTCTTGTGAGAGTTGAGCTTATCGTAAGCATGTCTTGAAGAAGAAGATTGTGTGAACATTCATGTTTACCTTCAAGACATCATCCTAATGAAGAGAGTTGGAAAGATTTAAGGTTGATCAAGACTAAGTATAGGGAGTGATTCAAGTTGATCAACACACAAAGTGTAGAAGATGTATCGAGTGGGATCAAGTGATACCATGGTGTGGTAAGCATTATCCATAACGCTTTGTGTACTAACCCATGGTCTACGTGAGAGTTCTATGTGGGGTTAGGCATGTTTCCATGGTCTTGGTCAAGAGGAAGATATCATACAATCATGGAGGATGACATCAAGTGGTGATCGTCATCAAGGTTGCGGTGTGCAAGTTCAAGTGGAGCATCACGAAGAGATCATGCTTGAAGCTTGTCGTCCATTGTGGTGGCAATGGACTTGTGAAGATATGCCGAAAAGTGGCTCACCCATAGTGGTGTATGGGGGAGCAATCAGCTAGTCTTCATAGAGCCAATGCAATCAACAAGGGAGGTCCAACTTGAGGAAGTCAAGATCGTCATCATCTAGCTCGAGTGGACTATGAGCAAGGCAAAGGTTTGCCCTTGATAGGTTTTTTACTTTATCGGTCTCGTGGTGGTAGTTGGCAGACCGGGTTGTATGATCGATTTCCGTACTATCAAGGGGGCTCTCGAGTGAGTAGCTTGATCATATCGTTCATAGAGATCTCAAACCATTGCATATTTGCATCATCTTTGTTGGTTCTTGTTTGGTGTTTCTCTTTGTCAGTTTTATAGCTTATGGTCATCTCCTCGAGATCATCGAAAATGGAGTTCACATGCTTCTTCTATGATGTTTTCAATGTTGGGGTTTTTACCAGTTCTTCTCTAATGGAGGTTTCACACCTCTATATCCTTAGGAATTTTTCTACTGCCACTTCTTACTATAACAAGCTTGAGTTTGCTCAATTTGGAGCTCATATATAGAAGTTATGGCAGTTTCAGTCTCGCTTGCTTCCTTCTATGCCTGGGCAGTTTTTCAGCTCCCAAGCGGTAGTTCCGCCCAGCTCCACGGTAATACCGCTTATGCGGTACTTCCGCTATGAGCTAGCATATGGAGTACCACTTATGTTTTTCTCTCTGTATAGCGCTTTCCCTCGAGCGGAAGTAGAGCGACAATAGTGGTTGGTAGTACCACTTATAAGCGGTAATATCGTCCGTTCACTACCGCTGCTACTGCCGCTTATATTTTAGCCTCTGGATACATTTTTCCTCTGCGCGGAATTAGAGTGGCAGTAGTGGGCGGTAGTACCGCTCCGAGCACTAGTACCGCTCTTCCCTTCTCTACTACCCGCGGTTTCACCTGTACACGCAACACCTAGCAGTAGTACCACTGGTGGGAGCGGTAGTACCACTCTGGCGTCACTACTGCCTCCTTGAGTTTCACAGTTGCAAGTTACGGCTGAAACTACCATGCCAGCAGAAGTACTGCTTGTCTGAGCGGTACCACCAGTAGAGCGAGGTGCTATACAAACGGTTTTTAACCCCTTTTCGCGACGGTGTTTTGAACCATCGCCAAGTGAGTGACTGCGATAGGGAGTCCTTCCCACACGGCCTAGAAACTGTCGGGGATAGGGAGCCTTGATGCATACAATTGTCCCTATAAAACTGTTTCTGATATCTCGAATATCTGAAACGCTTCATCCTTGCAACTCGTTTGTGCTCGCATTGCCATCACAGTCGGTATTCTATGGTGCTACGTTTACGATGCACGACCCATCACAAACAGTTCACGATTATAGAAGCAGACAATCACACACATTTACTTTTCCTCGACTGTATGCGATTTGATGTAAGAGCGCATACAGTTGTCCCTACAAAACTGTATGTGAAGCTTGAATACATCCCACACAATTCATGTGTCATACCCGCGTCAGATGAAGACCTATTGCACGCGTTCTTCTACGACCAAACGCTTGCGTTGCGCACAACATCATAAACAGTCCATAATTGCAAAGCGTGTGTGATAAGGTTACTTTCGCAAACATTTAATAAGAAAGAACTATGTGCGATGCTATCATTAATCACACACGTTTTTTCTTGGCTGATTGTGTGTGCAGTAGAGATTGATCGCACACGTAGTGGATCCGAGAAACATGTCTGATCTCCATGTCTATCGCAGATGTTTCGCTTTCGCAAACTGTGCGCAGTGTAATCCATAATTTAATACCTAATTTGAAAATCACATATTTTGAATTTTCAAGTAGGCAATCACTTATTTCATAACGAACCATGTTTATTACAAATATAGGTTCAACCATGAATGCATAATTCGATGCACAAGTACATATACTGAAGAACTACAGAAGCACCAAGTAAAGAATGACGAACCACAGTTGTACTAAAGACTGTAAAGAGAGAGGCGAAGACATTCTGGTTGCTGGAGAAGGTGAAGCGGAATGCCCATATTGTGCCCTCCTCCATGCGTAATGTGCACAGGACTCTAGGCCAACTCCTTGTGATGGCTGCCCGTCCATCCTTCACTATGTTCATTAGGACTTCTCGATGCTCATTGTAGTCTGGATGAAATACTTTAACCTTCATTGCGTGTCCACCAATCATGTACTTTGCAAGGTAATCTTGAGTAACCTACTTCGGGAACCACTGCGAATGAAAAAGATTCAGACATTGTTGTCTGACAACTCATTATGGGCAGTAAAAAGAGAAGGTTGAAGAGTTTGTAATTACCATCCTACATCTCACTATTGTGTTGGATGGAGTGTAAACAAATAATTTGCTTGCCACCGTTCGTACCTTTTTGCTAATAATCCTTATCAGTTTCCTCACTTGATGCTTGTTTATGAATATCTCATTGCCCCATACGCAAAAAGGGTCGATGCGTGGATCCTTGCCAAGGGCATATGTACCTACAAGAAAAAAGTCAATATTAGAAGCTAACAACTGTCCATGCCTAGATCTATATGCACTACATTATGAAATGACGGGGGGAGTAGAAGCCGAGGGATGAAACTAACCTCGGCGGAAAATGGTGGCCACTCCCGTTGTTGTCCTGCATAAGTAGTGCAAAGGCATGATAAGTACAACAACCTTAACATCAAACAAATATAGCAAATGTAAACAACATCATCTCCAAATGATAGCTTGAATGTGTTGGTTTCAGCATGTTGTTAAAGCAGATATAAAATAGAAGGCAATGTTACCTACAACAGGCTTAACAACCATCAAATATTGCAATTCAAACTAGTATTATTCAAAATGAATAGAACATAGGTAATGCTTAAACATCACACCAGATAAATGTGTAAAACTGAAATAAAGGGCATGTGTTAACTACACCAGGCATAAGTGGAACCAAATATAGCCGTTCAAACTGGTATTGATGTAATCAAGCGGCACAATTCTGACTTGCACATAATGAACATCACATTGTGAATGATTGAAATAAACAAGGCATAAATGATTAGTATAACAACCAAATATATCCATTGAAAACTGGACAGAGACTCACTGCAACCAACCTAACAAGCAAATATAGATAAACATGGCATGTGCTTGAAAACTAGACAAATGCTCACTGCAACCAACCTAACAAGCAAATACAGATAAATCTGCTTGAAAACTGGACAAATGCTCATTGCAACCAACCTAACAACCAAATACAGATAAATAAGGCATCTGCTTGATAACTGGACAAATGCTCACTATAACCAACCTAACAACCAAATACAGATAAACAAGGCATCTGCTCGTTAACTGGACAAATGCTCTCTCCAACCAACCTAACAACCAAATACAGATAAACAAGGCATCTACTCACTATAAACAACCAAATATAGACATTCGTGAAACTGAAGTGGACAATTCATACTTAAACATCACATAGCCCTATTGAACATTAGATTTTTGCATAACTGAAATAATTAAACATGACACAGTTAAAACATGACATGGCAAAATCTACTGCAACAAAAGGCTATGGGTTGGTAAGCTAGAAAAGGTAAGATTTTCTGATAGGATGTTGCCTCACATGTCATGGACGGGATCCTTCTAGTTGGAAGAGCACAGACCCATGGTGCGCTCTCTGATGTCACAGATGGACTATTTAACCTTGGAAGAACCTTTGTGGGTTCCCTCCTCATGGTCATGGTTGATGATATCTGACTTGGCAATTGAGGATCCCAAGCCGCCGCCGTAGAACGTGTTCTTCAGAAATGAAAAAATGGGCTCGATGGTGTACAAGGATCGCAAATCCTTGAGCGTGTGGCGGAGGAGATTAGCGACAGGGCCGTCGAAGAGATCGATGGCGGTTGAACAAAAGGAGTTGGGGATGGACCACTTAATGTGTGAGATGGCCCGCGTGAAGCCGTCGCTGTTGACGAGCTTAATGTCGTAGCCTGCTTTCTCGAGATACAGTAATACGCTAGCCCGCTGACGTGAAGCCTTCGGCATGGCAACGTAGTCAACGTCTTCGTTGGCTTCCGCGATGAGGTGTTGCTCCGGGATCGATAGGTTGGGGCGAATGGCGGACACCTCGCCAACGTCCGCCGGAGAGGCCATGATAAACCTCTTCTTGGCCGAAGTCTTGTCGGGATACCCGGGATACGTGGTCGAGCTTAGGCTGCGACATTCTGGAGCAGTGGATGTGGATCTGGCGGGAAGAGACACCGCAGGCCTCATCTAAAAACTCACGGGAGTGGGGCGATGATATGGGAATCGTTGGGTAACCTGAACTTTATTATCTAAGCTAGGAGGAACGGGCAGACCGGTAGGGGTTGGTGGTGGTGGCGAGCTAGGGTTCGAGGGGGGAGGAGGGCCGGGTGGGGGAGTGTGGAGGGGGCGGCATGGTGTTTTAGGATACGCCACGGCTATTGAAAATTTTAGTAATGGTGGGTGGAGATGGTGGTGGACGAGGGAGGGCGACTGTTCAAATGCCTCGGCTAATACAATTTTAGTATAAGGTCGGTGTTGGAGGAGTGGGGGCGACGATTGAAGTACGACAGCTACTAAAATTTGGGTAAAGGAATTGGTGCGGGGCAGGAGTACCCAAGAGCACCCACGGTCCAATAAGAATATGCGTGTATGACAATAAGGAAAAGTGCGGCCGAACCGCCGATTTTTACAACGCTCAAGGCGGGTAGTTTGTTTTTTGATTTGACGTGGAATTCAATCTGAATAAACTACCCGCATTTAGGTTACGCAGGTGGTGATTTTATAGCACACTAGCATCACACACGGTTAAGCTAGTACCTCCACCTTTGCTTGCGCTTGCGCGGTCGTGGTGATTCACAGTGCACTTGCATCGCACACGGTTAAGAAAGTACCTCCACCTTTGCTCACACTTGGGCAGTCGTGGTGATTCACGGCGCACTTGCATCATGCATGGTTAAACCACTATCTCCACCACTGCTCGCGCTTGCGCAGTCATGGTGATTTCACAGCCCACTAGCATCGGACACGGTTAATCACTACCTAGACCCTTGATCGCGCTTGCTCATTCGTGCTGATTTCATAGCGCACTTGCATCGCACACGGTTAAGCCAGTACACCCGTGTCCGTTGAGAGCCATCCGAGTCTTTGCAGCAAAAAACGTCGGAAAGGTCAGAAGACAACCACACCAGCATGTGGCCCAAATATATATATGAGTGAAAAGGATGGTCTATGATGTTCAAAATTCCAATGCACAACTTTGACCGGGTAGGCCCACAGTTGGGCGCGCCGTCGAAGATCGATGAGAGGGGTCAGAAGTTAAGAACCACGTAGAAGTGGCCAAATATATGTAGGAATATAGTGTGTGATGTTTAAAACTTTAAATACACAATGCACAACTTTGGTGGCACCTGCCTCGCAAACCCGAAAGCACCCTTAGATATATCTATAATGACATAATGTCGTAGCTACCTAGCTACAGTGCTTGACCCACCTCCCACTTCGTGTTAGCGGGGCAGATGCACGTAATGATACTTTGGTCATACATGCATGTCGCTATGACCTACCATAAGACGGACCAGTGAATCTATCGCTTGGTCAAACGACAACTGTTGTTGTCGATAAGAAATGGATAGAATAATATATATATATATATATATATATATATATATATATATATATATATATATATATATATATATATATATATATATATATATAAGGGTCACGCTATTCGTCACCCTGAGTGAGAAATAGTTATTCTTCACCCTAGACGAACGAGGCACCACGGCCACTAGAGAGAAACAAAATCGTTCGATGTAAACTTACCTCGCCGCGGCCACGAGAGAGAAACAAAATTGTTTGGTGTAAATTTACCTCACGGGTGGGCAAGAAAAAGACACGGTAAGGCTACCGAGGTAAATTTACCTCGGGTGTGTCTAGTTGTCTACTACGGATAGAAAACTAATTATACGGATCGTGGCAGAGTTCTTCCAATCACCTATGCCGTGCGCAGCCAGGGCGGTTCCCATTCTCGGGAGGCCAGCGGCAGGGGTCACTCTTCCCTACGGGCTACGGCCGTGAGCTGGATACGGTGGTCGGGTAGAAGCGGAGGAGGTCTTTCCCGTTGACGGGATTCAGTTCAACGGTAGCGGCGCTGCCGGGTCTAACCGCAACCTCATCGCTAGGGCGGTGCTCGTCCACGTCGCAGCACTACGCGCCGGGGTCAGCACTACCCACGCCTCCCGCTCTCTCCACCGGCTTCGTCGTGTAATCCTGCAACAGCAAGCTGGTGCAAGAGGTTAGTGAGGTCTCTATAGGAGAGGCGCTGACATGTTGGTCTTGTGTCTCCTCTAGTCATCCCCCATTCTCGCGACCCCGCGATTGAATCTAGATCCGGAGATTTCACGGGCTGCCGACGAGTCGCCATAGTTTAACTGCAATCGGTCTCATCTGTAAGTTTTGTCACTGCCTCTACCTCATGCGCCCATAAGCTCGTGCTCCGCCCTGCCTCTCCGTACCTGGCCGCCTCCATCGCCTCTCACGGCATCCCTACCTATTTTGATAGACTGCAATTTGTTTCTGTCATGAATAATGCATTAGAATATTTTGTGTGTGATGAACTTGACATCTACGGGTATATGGTAAATTGTGGTAAGGTAATTCCATGTAAAGTGATCCCTTTAGCCTATTCAAATGAGAGCAGAAGGAGACGACCATGTTATGTGAAATTAAAAAATTTATGTCAAGGCCTTATAATATTAGAGCAATCAATGCATATCTTTCTGAAAAGGAGAAGAGTATCAGTAGCTCAATTTGTCGAGTGCACAGTCCAACATTATCTCAGTTGTATTTTTTAGTTGTTGTTTGGGAACTGTAATATCATATCTGAAGGTTAAAGTGACTCTCAATTAATACGATGACCATGTTCTTGTTGTATTTCAGTTATGTGTGCAAATCAGATTTTGAGTTCTCCTGGTTTAATTAAGAACCAGATCAGTTATGTATTCATCCACTCTCCTCTTTCTTTTTGTGATCACTGAAAAAGCTTGGTCTATTTGACGTGAAAAAGATGGCAGAATGTGTAACCATGATATTTTCCTAACATCAAATTGATTTGGTTGCAGGATTCATTCGGCACCACATGTAGATGCATCGTGAACAAAGGTTCATTTATGGATTTCTAGAAGATAAAAAAAGGAATATTTGTGTCTACCGGCCTGCATTATGCTTTAAAATGTGTTTGCTCATATCAAAAAGATTTTGGTCAAGAAAAAAGTAGAGTTTATCTCCTCCGTTACGTTGAATCAAGTTTTAGAACAAAATTAATTGATATTTAGTTTGCATCCAAAATTTTCCTTTAGTTTTACATAGTGTTGTTGTGATGCATGTAACTGGGTATGAGAAGAAACTCTT
This sequence comes from Triticum aestivum, assembly GCF_018294505.1. Classification (NCBI taxonomy): domain Eukaryota; kingdom Viridiplantae; phylum Streptophyta; class Magnoliopsida; order Poales; family Poaceae; genus Triticum; species Triticum aestivum. The sequence goes on along the minus strand of NC_057800.1, from coordinate 169,004,989 downwards.
GTTCTGTTGTTCATATAATTCCTTGCTTACATTTTTCTGTCCATTTTGCATATTAATAGCTCTTGCTTTTTAATAGGTCATCGAGTTTCTTTGTGACAACTGCAGTTTTGCACATTTCTAAATTATTCTCTTGATATGAAGGGCATGGAAATAAGAGATCAAATTTTCCTTCTCATTCTCATGCGACTCCTGATATTTGACCTATCAGCTATGTGCATCTGGGCTTTCATACATGTTATTTAGCTTACGGTGAGATCTGCATCTTTGTATTGCAGGTGGTTGTCAATCTGCTTTTTCTAACAACATTGGGAAGGGTGCTCTTAGGCGATGTTGTTCCTTATGCTGATAGTTCCAGTATTCCACCACACTTGTTGATATTACTTGTGTAGGCTTACTTCAGAAGTTCAGGTTTGTTGGTCTAACACCTTCTGCATTCTTATTTGGTTGTCATTACTGGTTTTGTTCATCTTCTGCCTCTACATGTTTGCACAAATCCTCAACTTGGTCGATCAGCTCCCTTCTTGGGTTCCCGTAGAGGAAGAGACTCTCATCTCCTCTTAGCTGCAATGGACGAGTCAATATGCCCTAGGAAGTTGTGGACATCGTAGGTGTGTCCACCTTATCATGGTGCGTGCATCCATGATAGAGACAAGTGAATCAAGTAATTCGGTATGAACTTCTTGAGTGCATGGGGTACTAAAGGTGCAACAACATCAAGGACTGTGCCACGAGGAACAGTTGGAGCGGTCGTGGAAACATCGGGGATGCTTATCATCACCCATGAGGACGGACACAACCACGTGCAGCTGCTCTACTTGTCGGTGCTCACCGCAAATTCTAAAGCCTGACTGAAGCTACGAATGGCAAAAGACGATAGAAGAACTCTAAATTTTTATGCCATGATGGAACAGATCATTTAGCTACTCTTTGGTTATTTAGTCTGACAAAAGATCAGAATGCAAGTGAAATTTGTAACACCAAGGCAAATATTTTCCCGCTATATTTTTCATGATGTATAATAGATAGTACTTGATTGGGGTGCAATACATTTACCTTTTGAAATATTCTGTCGATAAAATTGCTCCATGCCATTGTCAAATTGCCTTGTGCATGCGCGCGCGTGTGCGTGCGTGCGTGTGTGTGTTTAGCAAATTGTGATAGGCTTGTCAATAGGTGTCTTTGTTGCGAGTATCCGAGAATAATCATGTTAATTTCTTGGTCCCTTCTTCCTGTTTGCATCTTCCTGCAATATTTTGACTAACTACCCTATCATACACAAAAAGATTGCTGAGCATGATGGGCATATTAAATAAGAAAATTGTTATCCTACAGAATGACCTTGAAAATGGTAGTCTGAAAATCCTTGAACAGTATTCCAAAGCTTTGTTTTGTCTCATGTAGTTCGACTGTAATTACCTTGAAACAATTTTTCATCATCCATACAAGTCAAAGACAATGATTTCAGGCATGAGCATTGTATGAAAAATGCAGCCACCACAAGTCTCAGATCTTTTTCTTTCCAAAAAGTGGCAAAAGCTTTGCCTCAGTCTAAACCATACCATAAGAGCATAGTGCCTCTCCCAGCAAACATGGTGACCCAGTACCGCATTTCATTTCTTTTAGGGAAGTACACTAGCACAAGAGTGATGCCAACAATCCAAAAGCCCATGACCAATTCTCAGTGCTGAACTGTTGATTGAAATAAGAACATGTTCTGAAGAACTAAAATAAAAGGGGCATATGTATCACCAACAAAACCCACTACACCCCATCCCTACAAGTACAACTACGAGTATAGACAAAATTCATTTGGAATGCTACTCAGTGACCAGCAGCAGGAAACATATAAAAAAACTATTTTAGAACAGATCACTACTGGGATGATTACATCAGGGTGCGACTAGGCTCGCATGCCCAACATCACTGCCCTCGTACATATTCGAACTTGATCTTCAAACAGCTTAACTTGCAGGTGGCGAGAGATTTCCATCAATGTCTTCTGTTCAACAATCTCTCCAGCGACTGAAATATTCTTATCCACGGACTGGAAGCAACAAAGTATCCGATGAATAGTGCTGAAGCCATACACTAAAATACGAAGACATGTTCCAGAAAACCAATTCAGTTTGCAAGAAAATACATTCCTCTAACAGAGACCTGAAAAAACAGAATATATTCAGTTCTTCGACGCATACCAACAAACAGGTAGAGGACAGCAACAAGAAAATATCGCACTTGAAGGTTAATCCAGGCTTCACTGCCTTACAAACTGAAAAAAATTAAAGATATCACATGGGAAGTTTGGATGCACCCAATTCATCATAATCACATGAACGTGCTGGCTACAGGTGTGAATCAAAAGTATCCTGAGAAACAAGAGAGAAAGGTCAAGCTCTGTAAGTACTGGTTCAATGCACACTAAACCGTGCCTTGTATCAAATTGAGCCAGGTACAATTGGATAAGAAGCATGAAACGAAAGAGACAAAGGTTAAACGATGTGGACACATCATGCCGTAGCATCAGAACTTAAATAACTTAAAAGCAGGCTACCACTGGCTATACTCATAATGAAATGGAGCACCTAAGAGCATTAATTCATATAAAGGGTAAATTTGCAGCACAACCAAGATGACAAGAAAGTCTTGCGACAGCAAATATTTTGAGCTACTAAATAACATGTTGTGACTATTTATATGGCTTCATGCATTGTGCAGCAACATTCTCCATATGTGTAACAACTACAACCACTTCGCTGACTCTGATATCTCCTTCCTTACTTGTAGTTCTCCCACTTCTCTTGCACAATCTGAGCATATTCTTCTGCCCAAACCAGAAACAGACCAAAAATAGCGGAGATACCATCTATAGTCATGTATTACCAATACATCAGCCCATTGCATTTCCATTTCATATGATACAAATAAATCAAGTGAGAGAAAACACCTACAGATAGGCAGTCGGCGATAGTGATTTGAGGCCTTGGCGCAAATACGCAAACCCTCCAGCGTCTTCAAGCACAGTCAATGAAGTTGCGACATGTTGCTGAAGCTTGGTCCAGGAAGAGGTAGTGGCCACAGCCCACAGCGGAAGGCTTGCCTGGAAGACTATGGCAAGGAGGGTCGAGGAAGAGCTAGTGGTGGTGCGCACTGATGCTTCTGCTCGGCCGTCGACCGTTAAAGACAAGGAAAGGAAGGGACGTAAGAGGCACACACACCATGGTGCATCGCTCTCTAGCTTGGAATGAGAGGGTCTGCCCACCAACGGAAAGCGTGTAGAGCTACGAAACAAGTTGGCGATGCCCTGGAGTGCCCCATAGATGGCTTGTTCTATCACCAACAGCCGTGCTACCTCGGCCCTCCGCTTCCTCCACGGTTCCACCAGGCAAATCGTCTCAGCACGCAAGAGGAGGAGGGAGTTAAAAAGTACCATCTAGTGAAATGGGAAGATGTCTGTAGACCTAAAGAGATGGGGGGTTTAGGCATCTTAGATCTTGACATTATGAACATCTGCTTACTGTGCAAATGGATCTGGAAACTTGAAAATGGCAGTGGTATGTGGCAAGATCTAGCGAGAAAGAAATACTTAAGTAGATGTACCCTTAGAGATAGCAAGAAAAAACCTGGTCATTCTCATTTCTGGCAGGGTCTAATGAAGGTTAAACCAATTTTCCTACAATATTGTAGGAAGATGGTGGGTAATGGGGAGAGAACTATGTTTTGAAGTGATGTATGGCTAGGAGACAAACCTCTTAGCGTGCAGTTCCCTAGACTCTATCTACTAACATTTAGTTCAGATTTCACTGTCGCCAAAGCTCTGTCTGATAATATGAGTTTGATTAGATTTAGAAGAGTTTTATGGGGAGACACGGCTGATATGTGGTATGAGCTCAAAAATCTATGCAGTAAAGTAGTTTTAAACGATCAAGAGGATAGATGTAGTTGGCTGCTAACTAAATCTAGTAGATTCACGGTTAGATCTTTGTATCTTGCTTTAAAAACGGATCAGGTTGCCTGGCCTCATAGGAAATTGTGGCAGGCGAGGATACCGCTGAAAGTTAAAGTTTTCTTGTGGTTGATGTTTAAGAATAGTGTCCTAACTAGAGACAATTTGGCGAAAAGAAACTGGAAAGGAAAGGATAAAAACTGTAGTTTCTGTGATTACCCAGAAACGGTTGATCATCTTTTCTGTACATGTGTGGTGGCTAAGTTTGTGTGGGGTGTGGTTAGGAATGTAACTGGAATTCATGACATTCCATGCAAGATAGAAGAGTTTACTGCCTGGGTAAATTTTTTTCCTAAGAATAGTAGGCAAACAATAGCAGTGGGTGTTTCTGCGGTATTTTGGACTTTGTGGAAAGCCAGAAATGCTGCTACATTTCATCATGTTTACCCTCATGACCCTAGTGTGTTGTTCTTTCAAATATCTTATTGGATGTCTTACCGGGCTGGTCTACAGAGAAAAGAAGGGCAACAGATGTTGCGGGCCGTCGCAACACTGCTGGTTGATGTTGCGAATGGTTTCTTCAACAAGAGCAGAGGATGGGCGCCCATGGTGAAACGTCTTGACATCGGGGAGTAATTCTGTCTGTAATGTTAGCTGAATTTCTGTCCTCCCTGGAGAGTATGTGGTGATGAGTGGGGGAGAGGAGCCCTGTGTGGTTACCTCTCACCTGGGTATGCATTTCTGATAAGTGTGGAGTTTTTCTCTTAGTTGCAAGCTTTATTCTCTTGGTTGTCTAGTTGCTGATGCCTGGATGTCATGGTAGGACATCTGGGGGCTGGATGGAATTTGAAGAATACTTGATCTGTTTTATTGGTTTCCTTTCATGCAATGAAATGAAATCAGGGGCATGCGCCTCAATTCAAAAAAAAATCATCTCAGCACCATCCATCCCAAATCAAGGGCCCAAAGCCTCGAACCAGAAGCTAATTGAGGGCAGGGAGGTTGGTTCCGAGATGAGACGGCGAGGACTTGAGGAAGAAGTTGCGGCACACACCAATCGGAGGGGTAAGCGAACAAGGAGGAAGTAATAGTGGCAGCAGCGTCTGACGAGCGGCTAAGGTGGCGACGGAGATAGTTTAAGGTTTAGGAAACCGAAGGAGCGGAAAACTGCTCGGGTATGGGCTACACTTTTTTCTAAGGTAGTGGGTCATAGCTCTTGAACCCACGATCACTCGATGTAAAATTACATTTATTAGGCTGGAAATTTACGTTGGTGAGCCCGTGAACGGTGGAGGCTTGGTTGAGCCATGCGCATGCGGCGTAGTGCGATTTGCGCCAGACTTGGCTCGGCCGATCGACCAGGGCGAGGAATAACTTATTCCTCACCATGGGTGTCTAATAGAGTATATATATACAGCCGGTATATTCTAACAATATTAGTAGAATAACTATTCTGACAACACTTCCGCACTGCACGCTCAACGCAAGTGCACGTCATTGTTTGAACCAAGTGTGCTGCAGTAATCACGCGAGTGAACTTCCCGTCGCAAAAAATTGCATGCCGTATTTTTCCGGTACTGTTTTCGCTCTATTTTTTTAACCGTTTATCGGAACGAGGCATATAATATACCGTTGGAAATCTATGGATTAGGCGCAACTTCGCCATGTTGAACACTTTTCGAGATTCCACATGGTTTAAGAACAGTTTTGAAAATGGTGCGTCCTATGACGAGTGACAGCAAGCGTTTTTTCGCGGTTTCTTCTAAACCGCTCGTCGGAATGAAGCAAATGATAAACCGTTGGAAAGATATCGTCGAGGCGCATACTTTTCATATCTATTATTTTCTCTAATTCGTTACGGTTTAAGAGCAGTTTCAAATTTACTAAATCGCGGAATTCTGTTTTTCAATTTTTTGAAATTTACGGTACTGTTTTCACTCCAGTTTTCTAACCGTTTGTCGAAACGAAACGTATGATACGCCATTGGAAAGCTAAGGACAAGGCACAACTTTCATATGTTGAAATGTTTTTGAGATTCCTTACTGTTTTTAGTTAATTTTGAAAATCATGCGGTTGACGTCGAGAGGCAGCGGCTGTTTTTCACGAAATTTTTATGAACCGCTGGTTGGAATAATTTGAATCATACGCCGTTGGAAAGATATCGACGAGACGCAACTTTTTCATGTAGAACACTCTTTCTAATTCCTTACGGTTTAAGAGTTGTTTTGATTTTACCGAAAAGTGGACATTGTGTTCTTCGCGAGACCAAAATCGTCGTATGTACAGCATCGGACAGAAGAACGCACTGCTTCAGACGAAATACCGCACTGCATCAGATAGGCAAGTGCACTACATGAATTCTTTTTGTCTAGACGTATGTTTTCTCGGACGAGGAAAGAAGAACGCACTACTTCAAACGAAATACCGCACTTCAATAGATGGGCAAGTGCACTGCATGATTTCTTTTTGTTTAGACGTATTTTTTCTCGGACGGGGAAAGAAGAACGCACTGCTTCACACGAAATATCGCACTTCATTGGACAGACAAGTTCACTGCATGATTTCTTTTTTAGGGGACGTAAATTTTCCCAAATGAGGTGGAGTGCACTTCATGTCGAGTGTTCGTGAACTGCAATACTATGAAAAATGAATCACATTCTTTTTCTTTTATCATCTCCGTAACTTTTTTTATCAACTAGTATGCACTGCATAACTTTTTTTATCAATTAGTATGCACTGCACGGACGAGGTGAGTGTACTGCATCAATTGTTCTTTTCCAATTTTCTTTCTACTGCACACAAACAACAGAGTGAGCTGCATTAAAAAGAATCAACTTTTTCCAGTTTGTTTTCTTCCAATTTGTTTTTGCACTTGGCAACATAGTGAACCACTCGCAGAGAGAAGATCACTACAGCAATGAAACAAGTGAGCTGCATTTAATTTTTTCTTCTTTTCTTCTATGCATGTTTTCAAGAGCCACAAACGAAACAAAGTGCATTAGAAAAAAAGTGAACTTCTCATGGGAATTTATTTTTCTCTTTTTTTACAAAGTAAACCACTAATCTGACGACGGTGTACTGCAGTATGGTCACACATATCTAACCACAAACGTCATTGGATGAACTGCATGCAAGAACCGCACGCCCATAGATGATGAACTGCATCCGTCGCGCGAGTGGCACGTACTGCGCAAATACACTATGGTCGCCAGAGTTCAAAACCACTAGCGAATTGGAGAAACAGACGCTTATGAAGAACACGCACAAAATCTGAACTGCAACGGGGACCCAAGCTAACCTCCCTGCACAAAGCAAGCAATAATATAAAGAAAAAAACTGCACAGCTAAGGCATCCACAAGCGAACAACACAATTACAGATTTTGTCGCACTTCATGCGCACATGAGCACTTTGTGTGAGCACTTCATGCACTACCTCCCCGGACTTCACCGACGCGCCGGCCGTACTGCACGTGCACACGAGAAGGCCGGCGAGCTGGCGTGGCTGAAGCGACAGCTCGCGACTGGAGGTGTGTAGGTGGGCCAGGGGGCTGCTGCGGCCCACGGGGTGCACGCACGCGAGGCTGGAGGCGGCGAGGCAGGCGTTGCGCTCGATCCCGTCGAGCAGCAGGGCACCGGTGATGACGACCCTCGCCGGCTGCGGGGCTTGCTGCGGGGAACTGCATCGGGTTTGCAGGGGATTTGAAGCAGAGGACGGGGGCTATAGAGCAGCGCCAGGCATCCAGCCCCCAACCATCGCAGGTCACCGCCGCCCTCCTTGCGCCACCAAGCCAGACGCCACGCGCGGAGTCTTGCCGCCGTACCCAGCGCCGCACGAGCCCCCGTGCTCGTTACCTCTTAACAGAGAGGAACGAACTGTAGTGTCACCGCGGCATGGGGCAAGGAATGGCGAGATGGTGGTGGACGAAATCCATGGTGTGGCGTCGGATCCAGGATGAGGGTGCTGGGAGGACCCAACGGTCATGGCGGACATTCCTAGACGGGATCCGGTGGTTGGGCGCCCTGATCCGGCGTGTCCCAACCTCCACCGCCCCTTCTAACCATGACAAGCGGCCGGATCTCGTCGGATCCTGTAGTGCAGCGGCGGTTGGAGGTAGCCGGTAGCCTCGGGTGGTGAACAGGGTAGCGACGGCGCATGGGTTTGTGTGGATGGCGGCGCACGCGGCTGCTGGTGGTTCGGCGGGGGCGCTCACCCGGGGTTGGAGGTGGCTGGGCGGCGCGCGTGGCTACTGGTGGTCAGCGGTGGCGCTTGATGCGCCCGAGGTGGGAGGTGGGGGCGAGGGGAGGAGGTTCTCCGAAGCGGGGAGTAGAGGCAGTCCAGGGCAGCGGAGATCCACGGACGGTGGCCCGGCCCTTGGCTGTCCCGGCCGGCGGTAGAAGGCAGTGGAGGTCGTGGGGTGGGAGGAAGGTGGGGGTTGTGGGGGCAGAGTGGGAGGAAGAAGGCAGCTAGGTTGGGCAAATTTGACAAATCTGACCTATAGACGAAATCAAATCACAGAATGAACTGTCCGTCAAACTATTTCACGCAGCTGACCCGTGGCGCCTAGCTCTCAGGCGCTGCACTAGTGCAACGCCCGGGAGCTAGGCGCTGCACTAGTGCAACGCCCGGGAGCTAGGCGCTGCACTGTATAGTGTGGCGCATAGCTCTTAGGCGCTGCACACTGTTTTAGTAATTTTCGGGTATGACGCTGGCCGTGTAGCACAGTGTAGCGCTTATCTGTGAGTCGTTGCACAGTGTAGTGTGGCGCCGTCGTGGCGGGCGCTACACAAAAGGGTCAGGCGTGTGAAATAGTTTCACGGGCAGTTCATTTCGTGATTTGATTTCGTCTATAGGTCAGATTTGTCAAATTTGCCGCTAGGTTGGGAGTTCTTTTTTCTGTTAGATGTAGTTCGGTTATGGGTCGGTGAGTGGTCGGGGGGAGGCCGGCCTGGGCATGGCGCGCGGCAATGGGGTTGGTGGATCTGGGGGTGGGACATGGGAGGAAGGTGGGGTGGATCGAGGGAGGAGTGGGGAGGATGCGCCGGTGGGGTGTTTTTTTTTTGTGCGCGGGGTTTGCGTCAGCTGTTAGCAGCATACGAGCTACTGTTGTTAGAATAAGGTCTTAAGGGTGCTGTTAGAATAGACCCATCCTATATATATATATTCTATCCATTTTTTATCGACAACAACAATTGTCGTTTGACCAAGCGATAGATTCACTGGTCTGTCTTATGGTAGGTCATAGCGACATGTATGTATGACCAAAGTATCATTACGTGCATCTGCCCCGCTAACACGAAGTGGGAGGTGGGTCAAGCACTGTAGCTAGGTAGCTACGACATTATGTCATTATAGATATATCCAAGGGTGCTTTCGAGTTGCGAGGCAGGTGCCATCAAAGTTGTGCATTGTGTATTTAAAGTTTTAAACATCACACACTATATTCGTACATATATTTGGCCACTTCTACATGGTTCTTGACTTCTGGCCCCTCTCATCGATCTTCGACGGCGCGCCCAACCGTGGACCTGCCCGGTCAAAGTTGTGCATTGGAATTTTGAACATCATAGACCACCCTTTTCACTCATATATATTTGGGCCACATGCTGGTGTGGCTGTCTTCTGACCCTTTCCGACGTTTTTTGCTGCAAAGACTCGGATGGCTCTCAACGGACACGGGTGTACTGGCTTAACCGTGTGCGATGCAAGTGCGCTATGAAATCAGCACGAATGAGCAAGCGCGATCAAGGGTCTAGGTAGTGATTAACCGTGTCCGATGCTAGTGGGCTGTGAAATCACCACGACTGCGCAAGCGCGAGCAGTGGTGAAGATAGTGGTTTAACCATGCATGATGCAAGTGCGTCGTGAATCACCACGACTGCGCAAGCGTGAGCAAAGGTGGAGGTACTTTCTTAACCGTGTGCAATGCAAGTGCACTGTGAATCACCACGATCGCGCAAGCGCAAGCAAAGGTGGAGGTACTAGCTTGACCGTGTGTGATGCTAGTGTGCTATAAAATCACCACCTGCGTAACCTAAATGCGGGTAGTTTATTCAGATTGAATTCCACGTCAAATCAAAAAACAAACTACCCGCCTTGAGCGTTGCAAAAATCGGCGGTTCGGTCGCACTTTTCCTTATTGTCATACACGCATATTCTTATTGGACCGTGGGTGCTCTTGGGTACTCCCGCCCCGCACCAATTCCTTTACCCAAATTTTAGTAGCTGTCGTACTTCAATCGTCGCCCCCACTCCTCCAACACCGACCTTATACTAAAATTGTATTAGCCGAGGCATTTGAACAGTCGCCCTCCCTCGTCCACCACCATCTCCACCCACCATTACTAAAAATTTCAATAGCCGCGGTGTATCCTAAAACACCACGCCGCCCCCTCCACACTCCCCCACCCGGCCCCCCTCCCCCCTCGAACCCTAGCTCGCCACCACCACCAACCCCTGCCGGTCTGCCCGTTCCTCCTAGCTTAGATAATAAAGTTCAGGTTACCCCACGATTCCCATACCATCGCCCCACTCCCGTGAGTTTTTAGATGAGGCTCACAGTGCCCTTCCCGCCAGATCCACATCCACTGCTCCAGAATGTCGCAGCCTAAGCTCGACCACGTATCCCGGGTATCCCGACAAGACTTCGGCCAAGAAGAGGTTTATCATGGCCTCTCCGGCGGACGTTGGCGAGGTGGCCATCGTTCGCCCCAACCTATCGATCCCGAAGCAACACCTCGCCGCGGAAGCCAGCGAAGACGTTGACTACGTTGCCATGTCGAAGGCTTCACGTCAGCGGGCTAGCATATTACTGTATCTCGAGAAAGCAGGCTACGACATTAAGCTCGTCAACAGCGACGGCTTCACGCGGGCCATCTCACAGGTTAAGTGGTCCATCCCCAACTCCTTTTGTTCAACCGCCATCGATATCTTCGACGGCCCTGTCGCTGATCTCCTCCGCCACACGCTCAAGGATTTGCGATCCTTGTACACCATCGAGCCCATTTTTTCATTTCTGAAGGACACGTTCTACGACGGCGGCTTGGGATCCTCAATTGCCAAGTCAGATATCATCGACCACGACCATGAGGAGGGAACTCACAAAGGTTCTTCCAAGGTTAAATAGTCCATCTGTGACATCAGAGAGCGCACCATGGGTCTGTGCTCTTCCAACTAGAAGGATCCCGTCCATGACATGTGAGGCAACATCCTATCAGAAAATCTTACCTTTTCTAGCTTACCAACCCATAGCCTTTTGTTGCAGTAGCTTTTGCCATGTCATGTTTTAACTGTGTCATGTTTAATTATTTCAGTTATGCAAAAATCTAATGTTCAATAGGGCTATGTGATGTTTAAGTATGAATTGTCCACTTCAGTTTCACGAATGTCTATATTTGGTTGTTTATAGTGAGTGGATGCCTTGTTTATCTGTATTTGGTTGTTAGGTTGGTTGGAGAGAGCATTTGTCCAGTTATCGAGCAGATGCCTTGTTTATCTGTATTTGGTTGTTAGGTTGGTTATAGTGAGCATTTGTCTAGTTATCAAGTAGATGCCTTATTTATCTGTATTTGGTTGTTAGGTTGGTTGCAATGAGCATTTGTCCAGTTTTCAAGCAGATGCCTTGTTTATCTGTATTTGCTTGTTAGGTTGGTTGTAGTGAGCATTTGTCTAGTTTTCAAGCACATGCCATGTTTATTTGTATTTGCTTGTTAGGTTGGTTGCAATGAGTCTCTGTCCAGTTTTCAATGGCTATATTTGGTTGTTATACTAATCATTTATGCCTTGTTTATTTCAATCATTCACAATGTGATGTTCATTATGTGCAAGTCAGAATTGTGCCGCTTGATTACATCAATACCAGTTTGAACGACTATATTTGGTTCCACTTATGCCTGGTGTAGTTAACACATGCCCTTTATTTTAGTTTTACACATTTATCTGGTGTGATGTTTAAGCATTACCTACGTTCTATTCATTTTGAATAATACTAGTTTGAATTGCAATATTTGATGGTTGTTAAGCCTGTTGTAGGTAACATTGCCTTCTATTTTATATCTGCTTTAACAACATGCTGAAACCAACACATTCAAGCTATCATTTGGAGATGACGTTGTTTACATTTGCTATATTTGTTTGATGTTAAGGTTGTTGTACTTATCATGCCTTTCCACTACTTATGCAGGACAACAACGAGAGTGGCCACCATTTTCCACCGAGGTTAGTTTCATCCCTCGGCTTCTACTCCCCCCGTCATTCCATAATGTAGTGCATATAGTTCTAGGCATGGAAAGTTGTTAGCTTCTAATATTGACTTTTTTCTTGTAGGTACATATGCCCTTGGCAAGGATCCACGCATCGACCCTTTTTACATATGGGGCAATGAGATATTCATGAACAAGCATCAAGTGAGGAAACTGATAAGGATTATTAGCAAAAAGGTACGAACGGTGGCAAGCAAATTATTTGTTTACACTCTATCCAACACAATAGTGAGATGTAGGATGGTAATTACAAACTCTGCAACCTTCTCTTTTTACTGCCCATAATGAGTTGTCAGACAACAATGTCTGAATCTTTTTCATTCGCAGTGGTTCCCGAAGTAGTTTACTCAAGATTACCTTGCAAAGTACATGATTGGTGGACACGCAATGAAGGTTAAAGTATTTCATCCAGACTACAATGAGCATCGAGAAGTCCTAATGAACATAGTGAAGGATGGACGGGCAGCCATCACAAGGGGTTGGCCTAGAGTCCTGTGCACATTACGCATGGAGGAGGGCACAATATGGGCATTCCGCTTCACCTTCTCCAGCAACCAGAATGTCTTCGCCTCTCTCTTTACAGTCTTTAGTACAACTGTGGTTCGTCATTCTTTACTTGGTGCTTCTGTAGTTCTTCAGTATATGTACTTGTGCATAGAATTATGCATTCATGGTTGAACCTATATTTGTAATAAACATGGTTCGTTATGAAATAAGTGATTGCCTACATGAAAATTCAAAATATGTGATTTTCAAATTAGGTATTAATTTATGGATTACACTGCATACAGTTTGCGAAAGCGAAACATCTGTGATAGACGTGGAGATCAGACACGTTTTTCGGATCCACTACGTGTGCGATCAATCTCCACTGCACACACAATCAGCCAAGAAAAAACGTGTGTGATTAATGATAGCATCGCACATAGTTATTTCTTATTAAATGTTTGCCAAAGTAACCTTATCACACAAGCTTTGCAATTATGGACTGTTTATGATGTTGTGCGCAACGCAAGCGTTTGTTCATAGAAGAACGCGTGCGATAGGTCTTCATCTGACGCGGGTATGACAGATGAATTGTGTGGGATGTATTCAAGCTTCACATACAGTTTTGTAGGGACAACTGTATGCGCTCTTACATCGAATCGCATACAGTCGAGGAAAAGTAAATGTGTGTGATTGTCTGCTTCTATAATCATGAACTGTTTGTGATGGGTCGTGCATCATAAACGTAGCACCATAGAATACCGACTGTGATGGCAATGCGACACAAACGGGTTGCAAGGATGAAGCGTTTCAGATATTCGAGATATCAGAAACAGTTTTATAGGGACAATTGTATGCATCAAGGCTCCCTATCCCCGACGGTTTCTAGGTCATGTGGGAAGGACCCCCTATCGCAGTCAATCACTTGGCGATGGTTCAAAACACCGTCGCGAAAAGGGGTTAAAAACCGTTTGTATAGCACCTCGCTCTACTGGTGGTACCGCTCAGACAAGCGGTACTTCCGCTGGCATGGTAGTTTCAGCCATAACTTGCAACTGTGAAACTCAAGGAGGCAGTAGTGATGCCAGAGTGGTACTACCGCTCCCACCAGTGGTACTACCGCTAGGTGTTGCGTGTACAGGTGAAACCGCGGGTAGTAGAGAAGGGAAGAGCGGTACTAGTGCTCGGAGCGGTACTACCGCCCACTACTGCCACTCTAATTCCGTGCAGAGGAAAAATGTATCTAGAGGCTAAAATATAAGTGGCAGTAGCAGCGGTAGTGAACGGACGATATTACCGCTTATAAGTGGTACTACCAACCACTATTGTCACTCTACTTCCGCTCGAGGGAAAGCGCTATACAGAGAGAAAAACATAAGTGGTACTCCATATGCTAGCTCATAGCGGAAGTACCGCATAAGCGGTATTACCGTGGAGCTGGGCGGTGAAGGAAATATGCCCTAGAGGCAATAATAAAGTTATTATTTATTTCCTTATATCATGATAAATGCTTATTATTCATGCTAGAATTGTATTAACCGGAAACATAATACATGTGTGAATACATAGACAAACTTAGTGTCACTAGTATGCCTCTACTTGACTAGCTCGTTAATCAAAGATGGTTATGTTTCCTAACCATGAACAAGGTGTTGTTATTTGATTAACGAGGTCACATCATTAGTTGAATGATCTGATTGACATGACCCATTTCATTAGCTTAGCACCCGATCGTTTAGTATGTTGCTATTGCTTTCTTCATGACTTATACATGTTCCTATGAATATGAGATTATGCAACTCCCGTTTACCGGAGGAACGCTTTGTGTGCTACCAAACGTCACAACGTTACTGGGTGATTATAAAGGAGCTCTACAGGTGTCTCCAAAGGTAGATGTTGGGTTGGCGTATTTCGAGATTAGGATTTGTCACTCCGATTGTCGGAGAGGTATCTCTGGGCCCTCTCGGTAATGCACATCACATAAGCCTTGCAAGCATTACAACTAATATGTTAGTTGTGAGATGATGTATTACGAAACAAGTAAAGAGACTTGCCGGTAACAAGATTGAACTAGGTATTGGATACCGACGATCGAATCTCGGGCAAGTAACATACCGATGACAAAGGGAACAACGTATGTTGTTATGCGGTCTGACCGATAAAGATCTTCGTAGAATATGTAGGAGCCAATATGGGCATCCAAGTCCCGCTATTGGTTATTGACCGGAGACGTGTCTCGGTCATGTCTACATTGTTCTCGAACCGTAGGGTCCGCACGCTTAACGTTATGATGACAGTTATTATGAGTTTATGCATTTTGATGTACTGAAGTTAGTTCGGAGTCCCGGATGTGATCACGGACATGACGAGGAGTCTCGAAATGGTCGAGACATAAAGATTGATATATTGGAAGCCTATGTTTGGATATCGGAAGTGTTCCGGGTGAAATCGGGATTTTACCGGAGTACCGGGAGGTTACCGGAACCCCCCGGGAGCTATATGGGCCTTAGTGGGCTTTAGTGGAAAGGAGAAAGGGGCAGCCCAAGGTGGCCGCGTGCCTCCCCCCTCCCCTAGTCCTATTAGGACTAGGAGAGGTGGCCGGCCCCCCCTCTCTCTTTCTCCCCCTCAAGGAGTCCTATTCCAACTAGGATTGGGGGGGGGGGGATCCTACTCCCAGAGGGAGTAGGACTCTCCTGGCGCGCCCCCCTTGGCCGGCCAGCCCCTCCCCTTGGATCCTTTATATACGGAGGCAGGGGACACCCCTAGACACACAAGTTGATCATTGAGATCGTTCCTTAGCCGTGTGCGGTGCCCCCTGCCACCATATTCCACCTTGATTATATTGTAGCAGTGCTTAGGCGAAGCCCTGCAACGGTAGAACATCAAGATCGTCACCACGCCGTCGTGCTGACGGAACTCCTCCCCGACGCTTTGCTTGATCGGAGCCCGGGGATCGTCATCGAGCTGTACGTGTGCTAAGAACTCGGAGGTGCCGGAGTAACGGTGCTTGGATCGGTCGGATCGGGAAGATGTACGACTACTTCCTCTACGTTGCGTCAACGCTTCCGCAGTCGGTCTGCGTAGGTACGTAGACAACACTCTTCCCTCTCGTTGCTATGCATCACCATGATCTTGCGTGTGCGTAGGAATTTTTTTGAAATTACTGCGTTCCCCAACAGGCGGAACTACCGCTTGGGAGCTGAAAAACGGCCCAGGCATAGAAGGAAGCAAGCGAGACTGAAACTGCCATAACTTCTATATATGAGCTCCAAATTGAGCAAACTCAAGCTTGTTATAGTAAGAAGTGGCAGTAGAAAAATTCCTAAGGATATAGAGGTGTGAAACCTCCATCAGAGAAGAATTGGTAAAAACCCCAACATCGAAAACATCATAGAAGAAGCATGTGAACTCCATTTTCGATGATCTCGAGAAGATGACCATAAGCTATAAAACTGACAAAGAGAAACACCAAACAAGAACCAACAAAGATGATGCAAATATGCAATGGTTTGAGCTCTCTATGAACGATATGATCAAGCTACTCACTCAAGAGCCCCCTTGATAGTACGAAAATCGATCATACAACCCGGTCTGCCAACTACTACCACGAGACCGGTAAAGTAGAAAACCTATCAAGGGCAAACCTTTGCCTTGCTCATAGTCCACTCGAGCTAGATGATGACGATCTTGACTTCCTCAAGTTGGACCACCCTTGTTGATTGCATTGGCTCGATGAAGACTAGCTGATTGCTCCCCCATACACCACTATGGGTGAGCCACTCTTCGGCATATCTTCACAAGTCCATTGCCACCACAATGGACGACAAGCTTCAAGCATGATCTCTTCGTGATGCTCCACTTGAACTTGCACACCGCAACCTTGATGACGATCACCACTTGATGTCATCCTCCATGATTGTATGATAGCTTCCTCTTGACCAAGCCCATGGAAACATACCTAACCCCACATAGAACTCTCATGTAGACCATGGGTTAGTACACAAAGCGTTTATGGACAATGCTTACCACACCATGGTATCACTTGATCCCACTCGATACATCTTCTACGCTTTATGTGTTGATCAACTTGAATCACTCTCTATACTTAGTCTTGATCAACCTTAAATCTTTCCAACTCTCTTCATTAGGATGATGTCTTGAAGGTAAACATGAATGTTCACACAATATTCTTCTTCAAGACATGCTTACGATAAGCTCAACTCTCACAAGACCAATCTTTAGATAATTCCTTGAATAGCACCTTGGTCAACACATAAACTCCTTGAAACCAACAAATGAACTTCAAGAAAAGCCTATGGACAAATCCTACGAATATAACTCAAGGAAACCATTAGTCCATAGAAATTTCATCAATTACCAAAACCAACATGGGGCACCGCATGTTCTTTCAAATGTGCATATGGTGTCATATTTCCTATCCAAGGCTCTTAGGATCTTCGTGATATGAATTTTTCTATCACTCTTCACTTCCTAAGCTTGCAATCTCATTGGCGATGAGAGCTAGCCTAGAGTACATTTCGGCAATGCCTTCACTATCCTTCATCTTGAACTTGTCAACCAAAGTATCCCAAATCCGCGTGGCATTCTCAAGGCAACTAGTTTTTTTTGAATTCCTCGGGGTACAAACCATTTCAGAGTATGTCACATGCTTGTGCATTGTATAGTAACATCCTCAACTCCTCGATAGGGGCTTCACGATCCAGTACCTTCCCATCCTCAAAGAACTCACCTTGCAAGCCAACACGAACAACACCCCAAACAACGGGGTTATGACCAAGAATATTCATTTTATCTTATGCTTCCAACTAGCAAAATTAGTACCATCAAAGGAAGGACCTCTATGGTGATAACTACCCTAAGTACAAGCCATGCTTCTCCTTGGTGTTTAAACCAAAGAAATGGAGACTGATGACCCACAAGTATAGGGGATCAATCATAGTCCTTTTGATAAGTAAGAATGTCGAACCCAATGAGGAGCAGAAGGAATCGATAAGCAGTTTTCAGCAAGGTACTATGTCAAGTGTTGTAAAGTAGTTGTGAACCATCATAAACCAGTTTGGCCAATAGATTGAACCATCATAAAAAAATCGCACGAGAGGGACCACGAAACCAGCACCGCTTGCATGCGGCCCAAAATGATGTATGTTGGAAGGGTTGATGTGTGTTTTCAATATCGAATATTGTACAATTTAGATCTGGTGTGTGCCTCTCGATACAGACAACAACCATGAAAGCCAAGTAGTTAAGGACCAGATACACAGGGTACGGTGTCGGTCGAGCCCAACAATCCGAGTGTGTGGGAGGAAATCCTAACAACGCATGAGCTCGAGCTTTGGTTGAACGACATGTGACGGTGACTGTCCCTAACACGAACTAGGAGGAATCCATTCATGGCCAACACATACCCCTCGTTATTGGTGAAAGGGGTGATATATATATATAAACACAATTCTGATCACGGGATCAGAATAATATTCTGATCACAACATGAACTTCCCGAGTAACGCGCCTGACCTTCCCTGTGTGCTAGGTTGAACTTCAGCTAAAAGGTATCCAAATGGGGCTTTCTATATACCGTTGGAAAGCTATGGACACCAGTATCATGACCCAAGTTAAATTTTTGACAAAATGTAAGCGGTTTAAGAGCAGTTTTGAAAACCGTTTTTTCTTCGTACAAAAAGCGTGAATCATATTTTCGATCGCATTTTTAAACCGTTTATCGGAATGAGGCAAATGATATGGCGTTGGAAATCTGCTGCAAATCCGCTCCTTCCACATGTTGAAAGTTTTCTCTAATTCCCTACGGTTAAAGAGTAATTCGGAAAATCGTAGGATTTCGCAAACGGAACACCCGAGTTCATATTTTCGATGCCATTTCTAAACGGCTAATCCAATTGAGGAAAATAATATGGCGTTGGAAAGCTTATGAAAATGCGCTACATTTTCATGTGAAAAGTTTTTTCTAATTTTAAACGGTTTAAAAGTAATTTAAAAAACGGTATAAGTTCCACCGAGTTCGTATTTTTGAGCTAATTTTTTAACCCTATGTCCAAATGCAGCAAATGATATGGCATTGGAAAACTTGAACAAATGCGAAACTTTTTTGTATATATTGTTTCTCCTAATTCATTATGGTTTTATGTCAGTTTTGGAAATGGTTAAAAATGTATTTTTGCCGTAATTTCTACAAACTTTATCGGAATGAGGCAAATAATATACCGCTGAAAAGCTACGGAAAATGCGAAACTTTTTCATGTTTATGGTTTTCTCCGATTCCTAGCCGTTTTTAAGTAATTTCAAAAACAGAGAGATCATGCGTTCTGCCTTTATCGCGAAACAGATTCTTCGAAAATGCACCGCGTGAAGAACCTGAACTTCTCGGCGCGTACCTGAACTTCACTCTCTTTTTCACGTGATTTTTTTGCTCGTAGGTCTTCGTCCACTGCTCATAACTCTCCATCCACTCACCAGAATTGAACAAGTGATATACCAGTGGAAAGCTGCTGTAAGCACATAACTTTCCCATGTTGATCTTTTTTCATACTCGCGACGATTTTAAAAGTTTTTCATCTGAAATTCATCCTGTGTAGTATTCGAACTTCCTGCCGGTTTCACGTTGAACTTCTGTGATGTATTTTCGTTTGTAATTTTCTAATCAATTCGTCAGTGTTACACAAATGATATTCCTTTTGTACAAACCTCTCTCACAATATTTTTTTAACTTTCTCTGACCGAGGACTTGAACTTACACAAATGATATTCCTGTCATTTTGAAGTAAATTAGAAAATGACGAGATAATGATTTCTGCCTTCATCGTGAATGGAAATGCACTGTGTGAAGTAGTTGAACTTCTCGGGCATGTCTGTTTGAACTTCACTCTGTTTTTGACGTGCTGGTTTTTTCCCGTAACTTCCAAACCACTTACCGAAATTGAGCAAATGATATACCGATGGAAAGCTGCTGAAAACATGCAACTTTTCCGTGTTGATCAGTTTTTCATACTCGCGACGGTTCAAAATATTTTTTTGAATGCGTAAAAATGTGTTTTTAACTTTATACATAAAACTTTTAAACCATTCATTGGAATAAAACATATAATATACCGTTGGAAAGCTTATGAATAGCAGCAAGTTTTTCATGTAGATGGACGATACAATTTTTTGTCGTTTGAGAGCAGTTTTAAAAATGGCAAAAAAACGTCGTTTTTGCCTATTTTTTACATATAATTGAAGGTCACACATCTCGCACTAGAGATCTTGAACTTCACGTGGAGGAGCACATGAACTTCTTGAAGGTCACATGTCTGTTTTTTACATACAATTTTTTGTCGTTTGAGAGCAGTTTTAATCTTTTTGTTTTCTATTCTTATATTATTATCTGAAACGCATGTCGTGTACTAGTTGAACTTCCCGTTGTTTTCACCTTGAACTTTTGTCACATATTTTTTTCAACCTCTCTCACAAGAATTTTTGAACTTTTTGGACCGAGCACTTGAACTTCTAGCAAAAAAAAGAGTTTTTAGCCTATGCTTTTTCATACTTTTTTCATACAAAATGGACATCGTGTAGTACGTGAACTTCTGGAAGTTATTGTTGGGGAACGTGTAATTTCAAAAAAATTCCTACGCACACGCAAGATCATGGTGATGCATAGCAACGAGAGGGGAGAGTGATGTCTGCGTACCCTCGTAGACCGAAAGCAGAAGCATTAGCACAACGCGGCTGATGTAGTCATACATCTTCATGATCCGACCGATCCAAGTACCGAACGCACGACACCTCCGAGTTCAGCACACGTTCAGCTCGATGACGTCCCACGAACTCTGATCCAGCAGAGTTTCACGGGAGATTTCTGTCAGCACGACGGCGTGATGACGGTGATGATGTTGCTACCGATGCAGGGCTTTGCCTAAGCACTGCTACGATATGACCAAGGTGGAATATGGTGGAGGGGGCATCGCACACGGCTGGGAGAGATCAACTGATCAACTTGTGTGTCTAGAGGTGCCCCTGCCCCTGTATATAAAGGAGCAAGGGGGGAGGCTGGCCGGCCCTCTATGGGCGCGCCAGGAGGAGTCCTCCTCCTCCTAGTAGGAGTAGGACTCCCCTTTCCTACTCCTACTAGGAGGATGAAAGGAAGGATGAGAAGGAGAAGGAAGGAGATGGAGGAAAAGGGGGCCGGCCCCCTAGTCCAATTTGGTTTGGGCTAGGGGGGCCACGTGCCCTGCCTCCTCTCTTCCACCACTTGGCCCATGAGGCCCATTACTTCTTCCTCGTATTCCCGTAACTCCCCGGTACCCCCAAAAATACCCGAATCACTCGGAACCTTTCCGATGTCCGAATATAGTCGTCCAATATATCGATCTTTACGTCTCGACCATTTCGAGACTCCTCGTCATGTCCCTGATCTCATCAAGGACTCCAAACTACCTTCGGTACATCAAATCACATAAACTCATAATACAATCATCACCGAAACTTTAAGCGTGCGGACCCTACGGGTTCGAGAACTATGTAGACATGACCGAGACATGTCTCTGGTCAATAACCAATAGCGGAACCTGGATGCTCATATTGGCTCCCACATATTCTACGAAGATCTTTATCAGTTAGACCGCATAACAACATACGTTGTTCCCTTTGTCATCGGTATGTTACTTGCCCGAGATTCGATCGTCGGTATCTCAATACCTAGTTCAATCTCGTTACCGGCAAGTCTCTTTACTCGTTCCGTAATACATCATCCCGCAACTAACTCATTAGTTGAAATGCTTGCAAGGCTTAAGTGATGTGCATTACCGAGAGGGCCCAGAGATACCTCTCCGACAATCGGAGTGACAAATCCTAATCTCGAAATACGCCAACCTAATAAGTACCTTCGGAGACACCTGTAGAGCACCTTTATAATCACCCAGTTACGTTGTGAGTGTTCCTCCGGTAAACGGGAGTTGCATAATCTCATAGTCATAGGAACATGTATAAGTTATGAAGAAAGCAATAGCAACAAACTAAACGATCAAGTGCTAAGCTAACGGAATGGGTCAAGTCAATCACATCATTCTCCCAATGATGTGATCCCGTTAATCAAATGACAACTCATGTCTATGGTTAGGAAACATAACCATCTTCGATCAAGGAGCTAGCCAAGTAGAGCATACTAGTGACACTCTGTTTGTCTATGTATTCACACATGTATTATGTTTCCGGTTAATACAATTCTAGCATGAATAATAAACATTTATCATGATATAAGGAAATAAATAATAACTTTATTATTGTCTCTAGGGCATATTTCCTTCAGTTATCAATCTGAAGTTCTCTCGGTTACGTGAAAATATTTGAGTTTTTTATAGACATTGAACCGTTCTACCCTTTTTATTTGGACTTCATTGTGTATTTTTAGAAACGTGAAAAATGGATGTTTTTTTAGAAACATCGAACTTCATCGTTATTTAAAATTAAACTTATTGGCTTTATTCTTTAGTAACTAGAAAAATCCATTTTTTCAAATAAATATCAAACTTCTTGGATTTTTACAATTGAACTTCATGGTTTTATTCTCTAATAACGTGAAAACCTGAGTTTTTCTGTATATGTTAAACAACTCCCTTTTTCGAAATTGAAATTCTTGGTTTTAATCTTTTAGCATTGGGGAAAATCTGAGTTTTTATAAACTACTTCCTTTTTTTAATTTTGGACTTCTTGGTGTTATTCATTAGTAACGGGAAAAGTCCTAGTTATGTTTAGAAATAGTGAAAACCATTTTTAATGAATTTTGAACTTCTGTATTTTTAAATTTTGAACTTCTATTTTTTATTTTTGAACTTCTTATTTTTTATTCTTTAATATAAAGAAAAGTATGAATTTTATACAAACGTCGAACTACTCCTTTTTTGAATTTGGACTTCTTAGGTCTTTTTCAATTAGTTAGTTTAACACAGAGCACCTCATATTTATTTTTTAGACATCACAACAAACACAAAATCGCAACTGCAAAAAAAATTCAGTTTGGTTACATGTGATTTTTCTGATCACTATAGTTTCAAAAAACATAGGCACACACAGGAGAGATTATTATGTGTGCATAAGATAACAATACAGAAACTCTCTAGGTAGTAATACAAGAACTCTCACGGAAGTGATACACGAACTTCTTTTTGTAAATTTTTTCCTTGTATTATTCCCTAGAGAGTACGATGCCCGTCCTTCGGTTAACATACCTGACCTTCCCGAACACAACATTTTGACCTTTGCATAAACAAAAAATTTAAAAGTCAATTTTTTTTCACAGTAATACAAATTTTTATATATCTATTTTCGGGAGATGATATCTTCATTCACCTTTTGTTGTTGCCACTTAAGAACACAACAAACAGAGAGTAGGATGGGAGAGATGGAGCTCGGGACTTTGTGTTCTACCTGAACTTGTTTTTTTGTCCTATCTGAACTTCTAAAGATTTTTTGAACTCGTTTGATGTTCCTGACAAATGTCGTTCTGTTTATGTTTTTATGAGACCGGGCTGCAGAACATACGCCCATTACAAGCACAAAATGCGTTCAGTTTTTTTGTCCGGTTACACACACGAACACCTGAAGAGCAAGATTACAAAAAACAGAAAATAAAGTCCATGCATTTTTTCTTTTCTATTCAGGATTTACACACACAACTTCTTGGTTTTTCATTAGTAACGAAAAAAATTGAGTGTTTATTATAAATATTGAACTGCTCCGTTTTATGAAACTGAGCTTCCTCGTTTATTATTTAGTAGCGAGGAAAATCTGGGGTTTTCATATACATTGAACTTTTTTATTTTTTAAAATTAAACTTCTTGGTTTTTTCAATTTGGACTTCTTTGTGTGTTATTCTTGTGTAGCGGAGAAAAATCCTAGTTTTGTAATAAGCATCGTACCACTCAATTTTAAATTCTGTTTTGTAGAAAACATCGCGCATAGTTGAATTGCAACTCAAATTTTTATTTTAGAACTTTTGCATTTTTTTAGTAGTAGTTCATGGGTTTTATTTTATTTTGATAAGTAGATCTTTTTTTTACTTTTACTGCCTTGAATTTAATATTTGAACTTTGGGTGTCCCTTATTTTTACGTAATGAACGAGCAAAAGATCTATAGAGTTCACTTGTTTTGCAAACAAGCAGACTACATAAATCACAAAAGTTGTCTACTTTTATAGTTGGAAATATATCGAGCAGAGATGAAAATTTATGTTCAGAGGGAAGCAAATGTCCCTTAGTATTTGTTCCAGACAAAATAATTTTCCTTTTCTTTTGGAGCATAAACACAAGCAGCTTTAGAGAGCATACTTTTTTGTTCTTACTGGATAAGAATTTTGAATTTCTGCAATTGGCGTATTTTAAAACCCAAGGAGATTTTGCCCCTGCCCTGCATCCCACAACATAAATCCACCGCATGAGTTGCTCATTGTCAGCCGGCGAAGGAAATGTGGCCGGTGCGGTGTTAGTTTCCTAAACTCTCTGGTTTTTTTGTTTCTGGATTTCCTAGGTAGTAATATATGAACTTCTCGACATGAATTTTTTTTGTCAAATATGTAAGGTGTAAAACATACACAAAAAGTGAAGAGGAGAATATGTAAAACGTGTCTTCAAAAACTACGGAAATTTGGGAATCGTCTGAGCATAACGATCAGTAGCGAAAACACGGTGCACACTTGACAACAAATATTATGAAATGACCTATCCACACCGGGCCCTTTTCTATATAAGGAAAGGCACTAACTACGCACACATTTCTCCACCACACATTTCCTTGGTATCTTCTCTCACCTTCATCCATTCAGTGTTGTTATGCGTTATCCCCTCTCTCAAATACATAGCAGAATATCTAGATTTTTGAGAAAACAACCGTAATGGACCACCTGACATTGGGCGCCCTCCGAAGCAACTTGCATGATCTCCGATGCTTGTTGTACCCTTTTTCTTCAGATCAAGTTGAAATTTGTTCTTAGCTTCAGTGTGTTCTTCGTCATCTTTCTGCCTGCAAAAGGTAATTAGTTTTGTGCAACTTGCTGCTGTTAGTTGGTCTGCTTGGGGGAAGGCCACTGTCGCGGCTGTTGACAGGAAGGTTGGGACTTTTGGGAGCGCATGGTGCCTGCCCACTTGATTCCCGGCAAGAAACGCAAGACCACAGTGATGCGACAGGCACTGCAGTTCAAGTGTGCCCCAGCGGACCTGCGCTCAGCATGGCACGCGCAAGTTGGCGGAGTGTCAGCGCGCTATGGACTGCGGCGAGGTACTATGTGAATGGCAGCCAGCTGGTGTCGCGTGTGCGGCAACCGAGAAAGGAGCTGCGGAAGTTCGACTAGAGACGCAAGGGCAGGCCCACGCGATGGATGGGGAAAGCTACGCCATGGGCCAAAGGTGCTTGTGCAGACGGGGCACTGCAGGTGCAAATGGAGGCGGCACACTCGGACAGGCGGAGTCGCGTGCGTGAGGGTGCCGCACCTTCTGCCGGAGGTGGCTCGTCGGCTCCTTGACTGTGAGGCGGCCGGCGGGTTGGGGACGGAGCCACGCCGGGGCGGCGAGATGCAGGGCGGTGGCGCGTTGAAGAGTAGAGGCACGGGGGGCTGCGAGATGCAGGAGGCGGTGGGAGGCGATCTGGGATGGAGAGAGGCGCGCCGGGGCGACGGCTGCGAGACGCGCGTCGAGGGATTGGGGCCGGCAGTGGAAGGCGCGCTGGGGCCGGGGCGACGACAGCGAGAGGCGCCGGATCAAGGGAGAGCGAGGCACCGTCGCGGTGGATCTAGGGGCAGGAGTGGATCGGGGGAAGTTGGGGACGAGCGATGGTGGGATGGGATTTTTTTCAGCTTGGGGAGTTTAGAAATAACCTGATCTGCCTTATATAGGGCCCGATCTACACATTCCCGAACTGCTCCCACCAGCCTCGTCTAGAAAAAAGGCCACGAGCCCACCCGCACCACATCTCCCTGATCCAAGCTCGCCCAGAACCTCTCTACCGCCGGTGCCCCGCCTCGCCCTCCCCCACCCCACCCTGACCCCGCTGCCGGTGGCGCGCCTTACCGCGCACCCCCCTCACCCCGCCGCCGGTGTCGCCCCCCTCCTGGAACCTCCCCGTCGTCGGTACCCAGCCCCACCACTCCCGCACTGGCTGGGACCCCCGCCGCCGGTGACCACCTCGCAGCTGCCCCCGTCGACAGGATCGACCACTGGAACGTCCTAAACGGCGACGGGATCGACCACCTCCCGAGTCCCACGGCCTCACGTTCCCTTCTGGCGACCGCCTCCGTCCCATCGCGTTCCCCTCTGGCAGGCCACAACACGCCCTGCCCTCCCTCCGGCCACCCGCCCCGCCCACGCATTGAGCGCCAACAACAGGTCCCATTCCCCTCCTCGATGTGAAGGGGAGACGACCCCCAACTCCGGCGAGCCCAAAAAATGACCTTCCCCGTGGCGCAGGTCTGAACTTCAACCTCGATCTTCCTCCTCTGGAGTTAAAGCAACCGATGCTAGCAACTTGTTGATGTTGCTCCTCCTCCTTCTCGTGTAGGCCGAGCTGCTCCCTCGAGCTTTGCTGCCCTTCTTTTTTCGAGAAAACGCAAAAGCTTTGCTGCCCTTCTGCCTCCATCCTCTCCCCATGAAGTACCGGAACCAGAGCTTGAGGAAGCTAAAATAGCAGCTGGTAGCAAGTCGCTCAAAAGAATTGGAAGATGCTCGTTTTTTTAGCCGCGAGATATGCAGTGTCGGTATGGTTGACAAAAAAATGGACACGACCCTGGAGTGGCTTCTTATCTTTGTTGTTTGAAGGGAAAGCTAGCCCAAGATGTTGTCGAAATTGTCACTATGCCGTGATCTAGCATTGCTGCTCGGCACGCCGTCTTGTTTTGCTGACGCTGTGTCTGAAAGTCAAACACTCGCTAGCCTAAAGAAAAGAACCCGACTTTGAGACTCACCAAAGCATATCCTTCATATTCATATCCAGCTCGCATTACGATGTACTTGGTCACTGTTCTCGTGCGTGGACTACAGTGACGGCCGAAACTGACCTTCCGAGACATCACCTTTCTTCCTTCTCTCATTTTCATGTTTCTTGCAACTAAAGCTCCACTCATGTCTACTATTTCAGTCTATATTCTTAGCAGTACCAGAGATTCCAAATAAAAATATGGCCTTTGTATATTCATGCATATTCAGACTCACTCATCTCACTCGTTCCATTCATTCATCAGGAGGGGACCTGCTTGTGTGTTTGAATCTGCAGTGCAACAAAAAGTTGTTGCTCCTCTTCGAAAACCAATTCAAGAACATCGATCTGAAAAGCAGACGACCGCCTTCTGCTACTACCACCCACCGATGCCCCGCTGCACAATGCGCCAACTAGCACCTCCACCCATGTTGTCATTTCAAAAAATGGATACATAGAATGCTCTGTTTGTATTGTATTACTATGCTTAATTCTTTTGGTAAGGTCAAACTGTTGTGTTCGAGAAGGTCAAGTATCTTATGTGTATCTCGGCAAGTTCAAACTATTTAAACATGCAAAGAAAAACATGGGAGATTTGCGATTTTTTAGACCTTGAAGTGACAAATATATTTAAAAGAGCACAAACAAAATTTAAGTCTAGAAAAATTCAATTCAAAACAAAATTACAACATGTGAGCATCAGTGTGTGTGTGTATTCTATTGTGTGTGTGTGTGTGTAACTTTGAACAAAAATAAACTCTAAAAGTTTACGAAACCCCAAAAGCCTATAAGTTAAGAGACAAAACAGTAGGCAATTTTTTGCGTCTCTGAAACTAAACCAAGAAGTTCAAATTTAAGATACATAGCAGGCCAAAGTTTATAAAAAAAATCAAAAAAGTTTGTTTCTAAAAGGAAAGCAAGAGTTCAAATTAACATAACACATGACTTTAATGTTTATTTATAAAAAGAACATTGTTTTATGCTTTCAAAAAAATGGAAGAGGAAAGTATTTCAAATAAATCAAGAAGTCCAAATTGTAAAAATAGAGAAGTTCGATATTTATAAAAAAACACATGTTTTCTTTCGTTACTAAAGAATAAAATTAAAGAAGTTCAAATTAAAAAACAAGAAGTTCAACTTTTAAAAATATAACGCTTCAAAATTTCATAAAAAAGATAAAAAAATAAAACCAGGAAGTCCATATTAAAAAGATGGAGAAGTTCGATGATTATAGAAAACTCAGATTTTCCTCGTTATTAAAGAATGGAAACAAGAAGTTCAAAAATAAAATAACAAGAAGTTCAAATTTTAATAATAGAGCGCTTCAAAATTTCCTAAAAAAGATTAAAAAATAAACCAGGAAGTCTATATTAAAAAGATGGAGAAGTTTAATGATTATAGAAAACTCAGATTTTCCTCGTTATTAAAGAATGGAAACAAGAAGTTCAAAAATAAAATAACAAGAAGTTCAACTATTAAAGATAGAGCGCTTCGAAATTCATAAAAAATATTAAAAAATTAGATTAAAAATTCATAAAAAAACTCAGATATTTTCACGTAACCGAGAGAAGTTCAGATTGATAACTGCCGAAAGTTCACGTACTATACGGTGTGCATTTTGTATTAAAATAAAAATAAAAAGCAAAGTCTAAAAGTTTTGTTGTTATAAGTTCAAGTCCTCCGTCGGAGAAAGTTTAAAAAATTATTGTGAGAGAGATTTGTACCAAAGGAATATCATTTGTGTAACACAGATGAATGGATGAGAAAATTACAAACGAAAATACGCCACAGAAGTTCAACGTGAAAACAGCAGGAAGTTCAACTACTACGCTGAATGAATTTGAGATGAAAAACTTTTAAAATCGTCGCGAGTACGAGAAAACGGTCAACACGGGAAACTTGCGTGCTTACAACAGCTTTTCATCGGTATATCACCTGCTCAATTCCGGTGAATGGATGGAGAGTTACGAGCAAAAAAATCACGTGAAAAACAGAGTAAAGTTCAGGTACACGCGCCGAGAAGTTCAAGTTCTTCACGCGGTGCATTTTTAAACAATCTGTTTCCCGATAAAGGCAGAACGAATGATCTCGCCATTTTCGCAATTACTTGAAAACGGCTAAGAATCAGAGAAAACCATCAACATAAAAAAGTTTTGCATTTTCCGTAGCTTTTCAACGGTATATTATTTGCCCAATTCCTATAAAGTTTGTAGAAATTACGGTGAAAATACGTTTTTCTCCATTTTCGAAACTGACTTAAAACCGTAAAGAATTGGGAGAAACAATACATATCAAAAAGTTTTGCATTTGTTCAAGTTTTCCAACGCCATATCATTTGCTGCATTCGGACGCACGGTTAAAAAATTAGCGCAAAAATACGAACTTGGTAGGACTTGGACCATTTTCTAAATTACTCTTAGACCATTCAAAATTAGAAAAAAACTTTCAGGATGAAAAAGTAGCGCATTTTCATAAGCTTTCCAACGCCGTATCATATGCCTCCATTGGATTAGCCGTTTAGAAATGACATCGAAAAACTAACTCAACTGTTCGGTTTACGAAATTTTACGTTTTTTCAAATTACTCTTTAACCATAGGGAATTAGAGAAAACTTTCAACATGTGGAAGGAGCGGTTTTGCAGCAGCTTTCCAACGCCATATTATATGCCTCATTCCGATAAATGGTTTAGAAATGCGATCGAAAATACGATTCACCTTTTCTGTGCGAAGAAAAAACGGTTTTCAAAACTGCTCTTAAACCGGTTATATTTTGCCAAAAATTTAAGTTGGCTCATGATATTGGTGTCCATAGCTTTCCAACGGTATATCGCAAGCCCCATTTGGGCAATGTTGGCGGATATTCAACCTAGTTCACAGGGAAGTTCAACGTAGTACTAGCGGGGCAGGTCAGGTTGTGATCAGAATATTATTCAGATCCCGTGATCAGAATAGTGTTATATATACATAAACACCATTCTGATCACGGGATCAGAATAATATTCTGATCACAACCTGAACTGCCTGAGTAACGCGCCTGAACTTCTCTCTGTACAAACCTGACCTTCGGGCTATCTTCGCAACCGTGGCTTCCCCCGCGAATTATTCTTGTTAGTCGTGTTCTATATGATGTTAGTGTAATCTAGAAACGTTTTTTAGCAACTAAATACCGGTTTTAAATAGGAATCTTGCTCATTGGCGGATTTTGCTCTCGGGTCGTGATGAAATTGCGCTTTTTGCAATTTTACTGCCTGAGTTATTCGACCTGAACTTCTCCCAGTGCTAGGTTGAACTTTCACCAACATTGCCCAAATGGTGCTTGCGATATACCATTGGAAAGCTATGGACACCAGTATCATGACCCAAGTTAAATTTTTGGCAAAATGTAAGCAATTTAAGAGCAGTTTTGAAAACCGTTTTTTTCTTTATACAAAAAACATGAATCGTATTTTCGATCGCATTTCTAAACCGTTTATCGGAATAAGGCAAATAATATGGCGTTGGAAAGCTGCTGCAAAACCGCTCCTTCCACATGTTGAAAGTTTTCCCTAATTCCATATGGTTAAAGAGTAATTTAGAAAATCATAAAATTTCGCAAACCGGAAAGCCATGTTCGTATTTTCGATGTCAGTTCTAAATGGCTAATCCAATTGGAGCAAATGTTATGGGTGTTGAAAAGCTTATGAAAATGCACTACCTTTTCATGCAGAAAGTTTTTTCTAATTTTGAACAGTTTAAGAGTAATTTAGAAAACGGTACAAGTTCCACAGAGTTCGTATTTTTGATCTATTTTTTAACCGTATATCCGAATGCAGCAAATGATATGGCGTTGGAAAGCATGAGAAAATGCGAAACTTTTTGGTATATATTGTTTCTCCCAATTCCTTACTGTTTTAAGTCAATTTTGAAAATGGCTAAAAACGTATTTTTGCCGTAATTTCTACAAACTTTATTGGAATGGGGCAAATAATATACCGTTGAAAAGCTAAGGAAAATGCGAAACTTTTTCATGTTGATGGTTTTCTATGATTCCTAGCCGTTTTCAAGTAATTTCGAAAATGGCAAGATCATTCGTTCTGCCTTTATCGCGAAACAGATTTTTCAAAAATGCACCACGTGAAGAACCTGAACTTCTCGGCATGTCTACTTGAACTTCACTCTGCTTTTCACGTGCTTTTATGCTCATAGATCTCCATCCACAGCTCATAGCTCTCCATCCACTCACCGGAATTGAGCAAGTGACATACCGATGGAAAGCTAGTGTAAACACGCAAATTTCCCGTGTTGATCATTTTTTCATACTCGCGACAATTTTAAAAGTTTTTCATCTCAAATTCATTCACTATAGTAGTCGAACTTCGTGCTGTTTTCATGTTGAACTTCTGTGACGTATTTTCGTTTTAAATTTTCCCATCCATTTCATCAGTGTTACACAAATGATATTCTTTTTGTACAAACCTCTCTCACAATATATTTTTTAACTTTCTCCGACCGAGGACTTGAATTTACACAAATGATATTCCTGTTGTTTTGAAGTAAATTAAAGAAATGACGAGATCATGATTTCTGCCTTCATTGCGAATAGAAACGCACTGCGTGAAGTAGTTGAATTTCTCAGACATGTTTGTTTGAAGCTCACTCTGTTTTTGACGTGTTGTTTTTTTGCACTACGTGAAGTAGTTGAACTTCTCGGGAATATCTGTTTGAACTTTACTCTGTTTCACTTTATTTGTTTTTTGTTCTTATATGAAATACACACCATGTAGTACGTGAACTTCCGGTTGTTATCACTTTGAACTTCTCTCTAGTTTGAGAGAATTATTTTAAAATACAAAAAACAACATATTTTTTAATGTATTTTGGACATATAAA
This sequence comes from Triticum aestivum, assembly GCF_018294505.1. Classification (NCBI taxonomy): domain Eukaryota; kingdom Viridiplantae; phylum Streptophyta; class Magnoliopsida; order Poales; family Poaceae; genus Triticum; species Triticum aestivum. Next base: position 168,973,456 of record NC_057800.1, on the reverse strand, counting down.
TACACGATGAACCTCTCTCACAAGATTTTTTTGAACTTTTCCTTGCCGAGCATTTGAACTTCTAGCAACCATTTTTCGTTTATGAGTTGTTTTTAAAAGTGCAAAAATGGTGTTGTGTTTTTTATTTTTTGAACAGGTAAATCCTAGGTTTTAATAAACTCCGAACTTCTCTATTATTTCAATTTGAACTTCACCTTTTTATATTTTTGAGTAAAGAATTGTATTCGATTTTTATACGAAAAAAATCAAACATGGAAATACAAGGTGAACCTCTCTCGCAAGAATTTTTCCCTGAGCCGATCACTTGAACTTCTTTCAACAAACCTTCCAAGCTTTTATTTTTTCTATACTTTTATTCTCACCTGAAATGCATTCCTTGCATTACTTGAACTTCTCGTTGTTTTTACCTTGAACTTCTGTCACATATTTTTGTTTAACCTCTCTCACAACAATTTTTAAACTTTCTCGGGCTGAGCACTTGAACTTTTAGCAACAAAACTTTAGGCTTTGCATTTTCATTCTTTTTTAATAAAAATGCACACCGTATAGTATGTGAACTTCTGGCAGTTATCAGTCTGAACTTCTGAGATCATGTCTTCTGACTTTATCGTAAAAACAGAGTCTCCGAAAATGCACTTCGTGAAGAGGTTGAACTTCTGGAGCAGTTGTTTTTGAACTTCACTCTGTTTTTCACGTGTTATTTTTTACCCGTAACTCTCAAACCACTTACCGGAATTGAGCAAATGATATACCAATGGAAAGTTGTTGAAAACATGCAACTTTCCCGTGTTGATCAGTTTTTCATACTCGTGATGGTTCAAAAGAACTTTTTGAATGCACTGAAATGTGTTTTAAACGGTACACATGAAAATTTTAAACCTTTCATCGAAATGTAGCACATAATATACTGTTGGAAGGCTTATGAATAGCAGCAAGTTTTTCATGTAGATAGGTGTTACAAATTCGTTGTCATTTGAGAGCAGTTTTTAAAATGGCAAAACAACATTGTCTTTTTTTGCCTTTTTTCAACATGTAAATGAATGACAGACGTCTCGTGTCGTGGTTCTAAGCCTGACAGTAGAGTGGGGGGGGGTAGGTATGGAGAGGCAAGGTCCTAGCTATGGAGAGGTTGTAAACACAAGAGATGTACGAGTTCAGGCCCTTCTCGGAGGAAGTAAAAGCCCTACGTCTCGGAGCCCGGAGGCGGTCGAGTGGATTATATGTATATGAGTTACAGGGTGCCCAACCCTTCTGCCTGTGGAGGGGGGTGGCTTATATAGAGTGCGCCAGGACCCCAGCCAGCCCACGTAGGAGAGGGTTTAAGGTGAGTTAAGTCCGGGGCGTTACTGGTAACGCCCCACATAAAGTGTCTTTACTATCATAAAGTCTACTTAATTACAGGCCGTTGCAGCGCAGAGTGCCTCTTGACCTTCTGGTGGTCGAGTGAGTCTTCGCGGTCGAGTCCTTCAAGGCAGTCGAGTGTGTCTCTCGTTGGTCGACTGGAAGGTGACCTCTTCTAAAGGTGTCCTTGGGCAGGGTACTTAGATCAGGTCTGTGGCCCTACCCTAGGTACATGACCCCATCATTAGCCCCCGAATGGATTGAGGCTTCGAGTGAGGAAGGAGTTGATGTCGTTTCCGATTAACTTTTGCACACTGGTCGTGCGTTGTTCTGGACCAAAGAATCTCTTCGTTGGTAGTGAGCAACTTGTCTTCAGTCGACTCGATCCATTCTCTTCTTTCGTCGAGTGATCTTTCGGGCTTCGACGATTTCTGAGCGACGGATCGCAGGAAATCCCGCGTCTGACAGACCGATCTGCCATTCGCGGATTCCGCGGGATGCGACATTTTGGGGAAGCGCGCGAAGCGGAGCAGGCCGCGGCGTTCGGATGGGACGGGACATAGGCGCCTCGATCCCCGTGCCGCTTTCTTCGCCACGTATCCCGCCTGCATAACTGTTTCTGGATATGATTAGATCGACCGGGCCCACCTGTCATCCACTCGGAAGGGACCTTATAAATACGCCCGGCGAGGGTTTTTTTTGTACAGTGCCTCAGCATTCTCTTTCTCTGCTCCCTTCGTCTCTGTCCAGCGCGCTCGCTCTCGCCTCCGCACAACTTCTCCTCGCGCGTCTCACCGGCAACCATGGCCAAGGAGAAGACGGCGGCGCTGGAACGCGCGAAGAAGGCGTCGGCGACGGAGAAGGCGAAGGGGAGATCCACCAGCCGCGGCAGGTCTTCGTCTAGATCCCGCCTGCCGAAGGGCTGGGTCCAAGGAGATTGGATCCAGTCGACCATCACAGAGAAAGATCTCCTCGACATGGCCAACGAGGGCTTGATCCCTCATGGAGCTGCGAGGCTTCCGGGGAAGGAGTGGCAGCCCCAGCCAGAAGAGGGTGAGTGCGTGCTCCTGGCTACCCACGTCGACCATGGATTTTCTTTGCCGCCGAGTATTTTCTTTCGTGGTTTCTTGAACTTCTTTGGAGCGCAACTCCATCACTTTACCCCAAATTCTATCGCCTATCTTGCCGCGTTCGTGTCCATGTGTGAGGGTTTTCTGGGCTGTCGACCGCACTGGGGCTTGTTTAAGCATATATTCACGTGTCGCTCTCAGACCGTGAAGAAAGCGAGCCCAGGCAACGAAAGGACCCGAGTTGTCCAAATGTGTGGGGGCCTGGGGATCCAGGTGAGGAATAAGAGCACCTTCCCAGCCATGACTTTTCCCGAGTCAGTCAGAGGCTGGCAGTCGACCTGGTTCTACTGCCAGGATCAGTCGACGCCGGGGCAGTCGAGTGGACTCCCTCAGTTTACCATGGACCGAGTGAACAAGCCCTCCTCTCTGAAGTTGATTCCGGAGGAGAAAGCTGACGTGAAGATGTTGATGGAGCGCGTAGTACAGTTGGTTCGGGAGGGAGTGACGGGCATGGATCTCCTGGAGGTTTTCCTTAGGCGTCGTATCCAGCCCCTTCAGTTCCGGAGCCACTGCATGTGGTTGTACTGTGGGACTGAGGACGAGACTCGGGTCCATCCAGAAGCAGTCGACGATGTCACTCTGGAAAGGTGGATGGCTGCCGTTACCGGAAACAAGGATAACCCACGCGGAGCCAGAAGGATTCCTCCACTCGACCACCACAGTGATCCAAACAAGGTATGCCTGCTCTGCTCTTCACTGTTTTCTTGTCATATTCATTTCTGTTTATTCTGCCAATCGGTCGATTGATCTTTGTCTTGATGTCTATCAGGCCCTCACCGAGCTGTACTCGATGCCCAATGGAGCACAGGCTCCGACTGAGGAGGGTGAGGCGAGTGGGGGCGAGAGCCAGGAGGAGGAGTGGGACTCGGACGTTGCTGAGGATGATGACGACGATGACGACGATGACGGTGATGAAGATGATGCTGAAGACGAGGAAGAAGAGGAGGAGGATGTCGTACCACCGCGCTCGGAAAGGCGGTCGAAGCTTGTCCACGACCCTGCGACTGAACGTGGCAAGGGGGTTGCGACCGTTGCTCAGTCGACCAAGCGCCCTCGGACCACCTCTCCGGTGCCGACTGAAAAGGCGTCGAAGCAGCCCAGGGCGGCTTCGTCAAAGCCGACCAAGCTCCTGCCGAAGATGAAGGTGTCCATCCCCACCATATCAGGGTAATCATGCTGCTTAAGACTTCCTATTTTGTGTGAACTTTGTCTCTGGTTGGCGCTGGAGTTAGTCGACTGATTCTTTGGAGTTGCAGTGCTGCTACTTCTGAGACCTCAGCCCGGGCTGATGACCATGAGATGGAGGACGCAGCAACCTCAAAACCAGGTACTATACTCTTAACGCCGTTTTTAGTCGACTGACTCATGATCTCTAATCCTGATTCTTTTCTGTAGCTCCACCGAATGTTGTTATCACTCTCCCTGATGATGAAGATGAGGAACCGCTGAAGCACAGAAGGAGTAGGAAAGCGTCTGCCAGCAGGGTGCCCCAGGATGTGACGGTGCCTGAGACTCTGGTTGTGGAGGAGGAGAACACCACTCGACACACTGTGTCCTTCGCAGATCCACTGACGAGTGCTCAGCAGCCCTCCCTCTTCACGACGCACCATGTCCCAGAGGACCAAGCTGGCGCCGCGAAGGAGGCGATACGCCAGGCAGGGATCATGATGGAGCAGTTAAGGACCATCCGGGATGCGAGCCAGGCAGCTTACGACGCTAGTTCCGCCCTTCAAAGCAATGTTCAGGTCAGTCGACCACCGCCTGTTCTGTTAAGATATGCTATCAAAAACTTTTCTTTCCAGAATTTATAGTAGTCACCCAGTGGGTGTGTCGACTTAGACAACGTGTTAGCGGGGGCATGCTGAGTGCACCCGCTGGGTGTAGTCCCCAATGCTAAGGTCGACTGCTGGCAGTCGGCCTTAGGCTTTATAATTTCAGTCTTTGCGTCATTCGACTATGTTGACTGGATTTCGCAAACTGGTCGACTGGTCGACTCTGTCTTCAATAGGATTAGTGGGGGCATGCTGAGTGCACCCACTGGGTGTAGTCTCCAAGGCTAAGGTCGACTGCTGGCAGTCGGCTTTAGGTTTTATAATTTCAGTCTTTGCGTCATTCGACTATGTCGAATGGATTTCGCAAACCGGTGGGGGCACGCTGAGTGCACCCACTGGGTGTAGTCCCCGAGACTGTGGTCGACTGCTTGCAGTCGATTACAGTCTTAAAGAATACATCTCTCTCTTTTTTTTGAGGTCGACTGGTCGACTCTATCTTCGATAGGATTAGTGGGGGCACGCTGAGTGCACCCACTGGGTGTAGTCCCCGAGACTACGGTCGAATGCTTGTATTTGGCTGTAGTCTTAGAAACGTGTGATTTTTCCTTTTTCACTCGGAAGTGAATTATATTTGACATTTAGTCGATTGGTTCTTCGCAGAACTCCTGTGATCTTGTGGCTCGCTACTCTGAGCTGGAAAACAAGCACGTTCAGCTCGAGCTGAATTTGAAGCTGGTTCAGGAGAAACTGACGAAGGCAAAGGAGGAGACCGAAGGTATGTTTGGTGAGACCTTGACGACTGATTTTCCCCTTCGTTTGTTTCAAAATCTGATCTTGCTGTAACTTGCAGGTAAGGTAAGGGAGGCCCAACAGAAAAAAGACCTTGAACTAGCTGAGAAGATCAAGCTCGCTGACGAGAAGCTAGCTTCAGTCACCAAGCTTGAACAAGACAATACCAATCTGAAAGCTGCTCTTGGGATTGCCAACAAGGAAGTCAGTCGACTGAAAACTGATAAAACTGCCCTGACCGACCAAGTCAGTAAGTTGACTGGGAAGAAAAATGATCTGGAGGCCTTCCTGAGTGGTCTTGCCAAGAAGCTGTTTCTTATGCTTGAAGGTAAACCTCTATGCTCGGCAATCATTTCCAATCGTGATTTTTTCATTCGACCATCGCCTTGACTCGGTGATCGTCCTTGCAGAATTTTGTCAAAACTTTGAAGAAGAAACTAGCCGGCTGGAACCAAACCTCGACCCCGTCAATTCCCCGGTGAACGACGAAGTTGCCATGAATGTTTTCCGACTGGAGTCCCGTGTTGCAGCTGCCGTGGACTATCTTGCAAGGCTGAAGGTCGCCACATCTCGCATCGACTCGACGCTCTGGCCCGGGGAGACACTTCAAAATGACCTTGAGTCGCTGATGGCTCGCTTGAACACGATCCCTGGTCGAGTGCAGGAGTGGAAGAAGTCCTCGGCTCGGTGCGGTGCAGATGTTGCTCTGTGTCTGGCCCGAGTCCACTGCAAAGATGCGCGAGAAGAGAAGCTGGCGGCCCTCCGGGTGGCCAACACCAAGAAACACGACTTCAGGTCCTTTATGGAAACTTTCCTTGCGGCTGCCACTCGGATCGCAGATGGAATTGATCTTGATGAGTTCGTTGCACCTTCCAGCCCTCCACAGGAGGGGTAAAAAACTTCTTATAAGCTCGACGCTTTAAATTTGCCTCGGTATGCCGAGTGGAGTTGTAACCGATAAACCCTAACGGGCTTAGCACCCGAGCACTTTCGGTTCCTTTAGATATCGATCCGAACTTGAATTTGTCGTTTGAATATGGTTGCTTTTGGCTCGAAATGTCTTTTGCAGGTTCAAAGCAGGGCGCTTACTGCAATCGACTTATTCCTTAGTCCACTTAGGTGAGCGCTGGGCTGCAGCTAAGCCCCCGAGTGGAAGTCTGGCTTACCACTCGGCAGGATTTTTATAACTTAGGCGAGTACTTGGACTGCAGCTAAGCCTCCGAGTGGAAGTCTGGCTTACCACTCGGCAGGATTTTTATAACTTAGGCGAGTACTTGGACTGCAGCTAAGCCTCCGAGTGGAAGTCTGGCTTACCACTCGGCAGGATTTTTATAACTTAGGCGAGTACTTGGACTGCAGCTAAGCCCCCGAGTGAGAGGTTTGCTCTTCACTCGGTAGGATTTTTGTAACTTAGGCGAGT
>NC_057800.1:168955287-168965264 GCF_018294505.1 Triticum aestivum | reverse complement strand
TTGAGAATCAGGCCATTGGCTCGCTCTGCTTGTCCATTCGACTGCGGATGGGCGACTGAAGCGTAGTCGACCCGTGTGCCTTGAGAGTTACAGAAATCTCTGAATTCCTCCGAGTCAAAGTTCGACCCATTATCCGTAATGATGCTGTGCGGGACTCCATATCTGAATATTAGTTCCCTGATGAAGCTAACAGCAGTACCGGCGTCAAGGTTCTTGATTGGTTTAGCCTCAATCCACTTGGTGAACTTGTCGACTGCCACCAGTACATGCGTGAAGCCACTTCGCCCTGTTCTCAAAGGACCGACCATGTCCAACCCCCATACTGCGAAAGGCCAGACGAGTGGAATGGTCTTCAGGGCTGATGCAGGCTTGTGCGACATATTCGAGTAAAACTGACATCCCTCGCACTTATCCACTATCTCCTTTGCCATCTCATTCGCCTTTGGCCAGTAAAATCCGGCTCGGTATGCTATGGCCACGATGGTCCGAGAGGACGCGTGATGACCACAGGTCCCCGAGTGAGTATCATTAAGGAAGATTCGACCTTCTTCCGGCGTTATGCACTTCTGACCGACTCCAGTCGCGCTTTCTCTGTATAACTGTCCTTTGATTACGGTAAAGGCCTTAGATCGGCGGACGATCTGTCGAGCCTCTTCCTCATCCTCCGGGAGCTCTTTTCTCAGGATATACGCGATATATGGAACTGTCCAATCGGGAATGACCACCAAGATCTCCATGACCAAGTCGACCACTGCTGGGACTTCAACTTCAGTCGGATCTGTGGCACTCTTGGGCTGTGGAGCTTCTTCGGTGAAAGGATCTTCTTTGACTGACGGAGTGTGTACATGCTCCAAGAACACACCACTCGGAATGGCTTCTCTCTTGGAACCTATCTTTGCTAGATCATCAGCTGCTTGATTTTTCAGTCAGGGTATATGATGGAGCTCCAACCCCTCGAACTTCTTTTCCAGCTTCCTCACTGCACTGCAGTATCCAGTCATGGCTGGGCTTCTCACGTCCCACTCCTTCATCACTTGATTGACCACTAAATCCGAGTCGCCATAGACCATCAGGCGACAGACGCCGAGTGAAATGGCCATGCGCAACCCATATAAGAGGGCCTCATATTCTGCCTCATTGTTGGAGGAATCAAAGTGAATCTGGAGCACATATCTGAGCTTATCTCCTCTGGGGGAAACCGGGACAACCCCAGCACCGGAACCATTCAACATCTTAGAGCCATCAAAGAACATGGTCCAATGCTCCGAGTGAACTTCAGTCGGCTGCTGCTGTTCAATCCACTCGGCGAGGAAATTTGCTATAGCCTGGGACTTAATGGCTTTCTTTGCCTCAAACTTGATATCAAGGGGAAGAAGTTCAATCGCCCATTTGGCCACTCGACCAGTTGCATCTCTGTTGTGCAAAATCTCTGATAGTGGAGCGTCGCTGACGACTGTGATGGAATGATCAGAGAAATAATGAGCAACCTTCTTTGTAGTCATGTATATTCCATACACAAGCTTCTGATAATGAGGATATCTCTGCTTGGATGGAGTCAAGACTTCAGACAAATAATACACTGGGCGCTGAACTTTGAGAGCTTTCCTTCTTCTTCCCGCTCGACCGTAAGCACAGTACTGACGACTTGTCCTGTGGCTGCGATATAGAGCAACAGAGGCTCTTTGCTGATTGGAGCAGCAAGCACCGGCTGGGTGGAGAGCAGAGCTTTTAGCTCGGCAAACGCTGCATCAGCTTCTGGAGTCCACTCGAACTTGTCTGCCTTCTTCATCAGTCAGTAAAGAGGCAATGCCTTTTCACCGAGTCGTGAGATGAATCGACTTAATGCGGCCAAGCATCCAGTAAGCTTCTGGACATCGTGCACTCGCACAGGGCGTTTCATTCGGAGAATAGTGCCGATCTTCTCTGGATTAGCGTCGATTCCTCATTCGGAAACGAGAAAACCGAGTAACTTGCCACCAGGAACTCCAAATGTGCACTTTGATGGATTGAGCTTGATATCATACCTTCTGAGGTTGGCAAATGTTTCGGCGAGATCAGCGAGCAGGTCGGGACCTTTTCGTGACTTGACAACGATATCATCCATATACGCTTCCACATTCCGACTGATTTGAGTGAGTAGACACTTCTGAATCATTTGCATAAATGTGGCTCCGGCATTCTTGAGGCCGAATGGCATGGTGATATAGCAGAAGCACCCGAATGGAGTGATGAAAGCTGTTTTTACCTCGTCGGGTCCGTACAGACGGATCTGGTGGTACCTGGAGTAGGCGTCTAGAAAAGACAGTCTCTCGCATCCCGCGGTCGAGTCAACAATTTGATCTATGCGAGGGAGAGGAAAATGATCTTTCGGGCAGGCCCGGTTGATGTGCTTGAAATCAATGCACATTCGGAGTGATTTGTCTTTCTTAGGGACCATGACGACATTAGCGAGCCACTCGGAGTGGTATATCTCTCGGATAAATCCTGCCGCCAACAGTTGAGCCACTTCCTCACCAATGGCTTTTCTCTTCTGGACGGCGGACCGCCGAAGATGCTCTTTAACTGGTTTTGCAGATGAGTCGACTCTTAGGCGATGCTCAGCCAGTCCCCTGGGAACACCTGGCATGTCAGCGGGCTTCCATGCAAAAATGTCCCAGTTCTCACGGAGGAACTGGATGAGCGCTTCTTCCTATTTTGGGTCGAGTGTTGTGGAGATGCGGGTCGGAGCTGCATCGGGGTCGGTTGGGTGAATGTGAACAGGCTTCGTCTCACCGGACGACTGAAATGCAGACTCTGTGGCGGGTTTCTTGGATCGCAGCAAGTCACTCGGATCTGCGTTTTGCTTGTATTCTTCGAACTCGACCGCTGTCACCTGAGAATCAGCAATCTTTGAGCCTTTCTGGAAGCACTCTTCTGCCTTTTTACGATCACCGGTGACAGTGATCACTCCTTTGGGGCCGGGCATCTTCAATTTGAGGTACACGTAACATGGTCGAGCCATGAACCGCGCATAAGCTGGTCTCCCCAAAATGGCATGATATGCACTCTGAAAATCCACGACCTCGAACGTCAACTTCTCTTTGCGAAAATGTTTCGAATCACCAAACACCACGTCCAGAGCTATTTGGCCGAGTGAATCGGCTTTCTTTCCTGGTATAACTCCATGAAAGCTCATGTTACTCGTGCTCAGTCGGGACATCGGAATGCCCATTCCTTTCAGTGTGTCTGCATACAGCAAATTCAACCCACTACCACCGTCCATAAGCACTTTTGTCAGTCGAGTGCCTTCAACAACTGGATCGACCACCAAAGCTTGCCTCCCAGGGGTGGCAATATGAGTCGGGTGATCAGATTGGTCGAAGGTGATGGGTGTTTGGGACCATTTCAAATAGTTTGCTTTTGCTGGGGCAACCATGTTCACCTCACGGTTAATAACTTTCAATCGGCTCTTGCTCTCCACATCTGCAAAGATCATTAGAGTAGAGTTGATATGGGGATATCCTTCCTCACTGTCCTCCTTGTCCGACTCCTTCTCCTTGTTATTAGACTGTTTTCCCTGAAACTGCTGGATCAGGAGTCGACATTGGCGAGTGGTGTGCTTCGGGTAGATGATATTCCCCTCTTCGTCTTTCTTTGTGTGGATGTGACACGGCATATCCATCACATCGTTCCCTTCTTTATCCTTTACCTTCTTAGGGTTCCAGGATCCTTTTGGTTTCCCTTTAAACTTTCCCTGAGTCACGGCCAGAGCCTCTCCAGGAGCTGCCGGTTCAGCCTTCCGCTTCTGTTTCCGACTGGTGTTTCCCTTTTCCGACCGACTCGGCTTGTGCTTGCCGCTTCGGAGTCGGTCTTCTTCTTCGCCGTTGGCGTACTTGGTAGCAATCTCCATCATCCGACTCAAGGTCATGTCACCGGTTCGACCAAACTTCAAGCTCAATTCTCTGTTCTTGACGCCATCTTTAAAGGTGCAGACTGCCTGATGATCAGACACATTCTCCACAGTATGGTGCAAAGTGATCCATCTCTGAATATACTCTCTGAGAGTCTCATTGGCCTTCTGCACGCAGACTTGCAACTCCGTCAGTCCAGCTGGTCGCTTGCAAGTTCCTTCAAACGTTCTGATGAACACTCGGGACAGATCTTCCCAAGTGTAAATGCTGCTAGGAGGTAATTGAGTCAACCATGCCCTGGCAGAACCTTCCAGCATGAGGGGCAAATGCTTCATGGCCACCTCGTCGTTCCCACCACCAATCTGAACCGCCACTCGGTAGTCCTCAAGCCAAGTTTCAGGCTTAGACTCACCAGTGAACTTGCTGACTCCTGTTGCCAACCTGAAATTGGGAGGGATAACTGCGGCTCTGATAGCTCTGCTGAAACATTCAGGACCAGAAACATGCACTCGACTGCTCGTGGGCGCATCTCTGTCGAGTCCGCCTCGATGGGCTCTGTTCCGGTCGACCAAACCTTGCACGATAATGGATCGCGCGTCGAAGCCTGGTTCTCTGGGGTCGACTGGAACTCTTCGCCCCGTACTGAACTAACGCCTGTCATCTTGCTGCCGAGGAGCGTAAGACCCACCCCTCGGAGGGGAATTGGGCACTCGACGCCTATCATCTCGGTCGAGTCGGTCACCATATTGGTCTCGCCGATTCTCGCGCCCTTCACGCCGCGGAGGCGATCTGGGACTGTGAGCCGACTGAACCGTATTCGCAGCGACGGATCGACTGTGAATTCTATTGCGCGACTGCGACACGGCCGAATTCTGATCTCCTGCTGCCCGGAGCAGATCCCTGATCTGCATCAAGCCTCTGCCAGCTTCCGACTGAGAGGGTTGGATGGACTCCACTATACGGGTCGCGGCTGCTAAATTCTGGATTGGGGTTCGATATACCTGAGTCGGCGGGAAGAGTTGACGTCGACTGGTGTCGGGAATTCGTTGCCGCGCGCGCTCGTCGAGTGCTCGCTGAAGATTCTCCAGTCGAGTGCGTTCGGCCAAATTGGCCAAACGTACCTCCTCCAAGGCGCGAGCCTCGGGGGTTTCTCCTGCGATGGGAGTACGCAGAACATCCACGTTCCTGCGGCGAAGTTCCTCTCTTTGCAGAGAGTCGAGTGGCTCGGGCTGGTACTCTTCGTGGTCTCGTGCGGGGTCGCCTCCGTCGCCTGCTCCACCATCACGGGCGAAGCCAGGGGGACTGCGGGGCCCGTCGACCATCAGAATTTCTGCCGCTGGATCACTGCTATCGCACTCGGATGCGGTCTCTACGGAACCAGTCGACAGATCGAACAGGCCGTAGAGAGATTCGTCGGGCTCGATTGCCGCAACTTGGGTGGTGGCCGTCTGGCGAGCCACCGCGTGCCTCACCCACCGCTGAATCCTCGACCGGCCCGAGCGCTTGCGCTGACGGGAGACCGGGAGGGTGGTCGATGGGGATGTCGACCGATACGGGGTCGACGGTTGCCGCAGCAGAACGCCGCGGACACATGCGCGAAAATGTGTCGCACCGCGGACGGGGAGCGCATCAACGTCGAGTGGAGCCTCCTGGAGCCAGGCGGAGTCGTCGGCGATGAAGGTGAGAGCGCCGAGACGGATCTCTCGACCCTCGACCAAAAATCCAGCAGCCACCATGATGAAAGTACTCGGAAGAATCACAACTTCTCCACAAAATTGCTAAAACACCTGCCCCACGGTGGGCGCCAACTGTCGTGGTTCTAAGCCTGACAGTAGAGTGGGGTGGGGGTAGGTATGGAGAGGCAAGGTCCTAGCTATGGAGAGGTTGTAAACACAAGAGATGTACGAGTTCAGGCCCTTCTCGGAGGAAGTAAAAGCCCTACGTCTCGGAGCCCGGAGGCGGTCGAGTGGATTATATGTATATGAGTTACAGGGTGCCCAACCCTTCTGCCTGTGGAGGGGGTGGCTTATATAGAGTGCGCTAGGACCCCAGCCAGCCCACGTAGGAGAGTGTTTAAGGTGAGTTAAGTCCGGGGTGTTACTGGTAACGCCCCACATAAAGTGTCTTTACTATCATAAAGTTTACTTAATTACAGGCCGTTGCAGCGCAGAGTGCCTCTTGACCTTCTGGTGGTCGAGTGAGTCTTCGCGGTCGAGTCCTTCAAGGCAGTCGAGTGTGTCTCTCGTTGGTCGACTGGAAGGTGACCTCTTCTAAAGGTGTCCTTGGGCAGGGTACTTAGATCAGGTCTGTGGCCCTACCCTAGGTACATGACCCCATCATCTCGCACATGAATTTTTAACTATGCTACGAGGAGCACGTGAACTTCTTGAAACAAACCTTTTAAGGTTTTAGTTTTCTATTCTTATATTCTTATCTCGAAACACATTCTGTGTAGTAGTTGAATTTCCCGTTGTTTTCACCTTGAACTTTTGTCACATATTTTTGTTCAACCTCTCGCATAAGAATTTTTGAACTTTTCTTAGGCCGAGCACTTCTAGCAACAAAACTTTTAGCCTTTGATTTTTTGTTTTTTTCATACAAATGCACACCGTGTAGTACGTGAACTTCTGGAAGTTATCAATCTGATTTTCCCTCGGTTCTGCGAAAATACCTTTTTTATTTGAACTTCATTGTGTATTTTTAGAAATGTGAAAATTGGAGGTTTTTTAGAAACATCAAACTTCTTCGTTATTTGAAGTTGAACTTATTGGTTTTATTCTTTAGTAACTAATAAATCCATTTTTTTCAAATAGCTATCAAACTGCTCCACTTTTTCCAATTAAAGTTCTTGGTTTTATTCTCTTGTAACGTTTCTTTTTTCTAAATCGGGGAGAAAATTGAACATCTTCTTTGCGCCCTTGTTTTTGAACTTCACTTACAATTTGTCTATTCTTAAAAATTCTTGGGACATAGTATATGAACTTCTAGATACCCACAATACTCTTGAGTTTTTCCCTCTTAAATCTCTGTTATTTTTTGCACGTGGATTTTTTATTGATATTTTCTCATTTTTTGAAGTTTCACGTTTCTCAAAAATGAACTATTGGGTTTTTTATTACCTTTCTGTGTTTCTCTGGTTGAACTTCCCAGCTTCTACTACTATTTTTCTTCTCTGAATTTTTGTGTGGTTTCATATGTTCTTTGAACTTCCTAGTCGTAGTATATGTGAGCAAGCGCTACGTAACATACATACAAAATGAGTACTAGATGGAAGGCTCTTTTTTTGTAACTCACATGACAAGAATGCGTGTGAAAAACTGATCCTTTATTTTCATATTGCCAATTGAATATGACATGAAGCAAGCAAGTAGTTTATGCTTTGTACAGAGAACACATTAATGACAATTCAGAGGAAGACACACACACACACACTAAGTGCCAGAGAAAGAAATACCTTTTCAATACAATTGATGGTTTCTATCCACCACCCACCGCTATATCCTATCCACACACACACACTCTCTCTCTCTCTATATATATATATATTCTCATTTCTTTAAGCACGGACAACATCAGTGCTAATCTCTAACAGACATATCTCTTTTGTCATGTTGAATTGCAGCAACAGCGTACCAATAGCAGCTAGAAAACGGCAGTGGCGTCGGGCAGCCACATGGCACAACAACTAGAAATGTCTGACAACAGCAGCTAGCAGTGACAGGCATCAACATTGAGCGGCAGGAAGAGAGGAAGCGGAAGCAGCTGGGTCATACCCACTAGCAGAAAAGAGAGATGTCTAGCGACACCCACTGGCATCAATCTATCTACTCCTGTAGTTGTCAACAAGAATAGATCGATGGAAATTTGGCTAAAGCTTGAAGGTTCAGTTTAAGTACACGTCAAAACTGCAGTTCAGCCAAAACCAAACGGGAGGTGCTAGCTCACTGGACAGCGACATGGGTTGATGTTGTTCTTTTCTGCTAGCAGCTTTTGCCTGCAGCTGATGTGCTTGTTGCTGCTTGCCTGCCGCCAAACCAGTCGCCACATGCCAAGAAATTTGGCTGCCGCCAACCAAACCGTCAGCTGCACAGGTGTGCTAGCTTGCCAGTGCACCGGGTCCCCTGTCTTTTGTTGGCCTTCCTTCAAGATGATGCGGTCTACATCAAGGGTCCATTTGAGGAGGGGATTCACATAGGCAGGGAAGAAACAGAAAATGATCAGTCATGGAGGGTGCGCTGGCAGGAACGACATGGTGGCAGAAGGGGAATTGCGGCTTTCTACTTACCGGGGTTGCATCATTGAACGGCCTAGGCACCGCGGTGGTGGAGCCCAACCTGGGATGAGGATGTGCGGTGGTTATGGAGTCTTGCCGGGGCAGTGGGGAGGAGGCGAAGGGCGGGAGACGCCGCCGTGGGTTGGAGGCGCGCGGCACCTTGCGGGAGGCCTGCATCCCATGGCTGAGGAGACCAGGCGGCGGCACGGTGATGGCTTCGCTTGTGGCGTCCAGCGAGAATGGATCCAGGGAGGAACATGGCTCGTGGTTGGGCACCGTCAATATTGTCGGCGAGTGGATCCGGAGAAGCAAGCGGTGGTGGCGACGCGATCCCGAAAGGTAGGCGGCGCGATCCAGGAAGGTGGGGTGGGGTGGCGGCGATGCGCGGGGAAGGTGGGGTGGGGTGGGGTGGGGCGGCGGCGACGCGCGAGGAAGGTGGGGTGGGGCGGCGGCGGCGCATGGGGAAGGTCGGGATGGGGCGGCGGTGTTGGTTGGTGGTAGGGCCGGCGGCGGCGCAGGCCAAGGAGGAAGGCGGCGGCGGCGCGGGCTAGTGAGGAGGAGAAGCCAGATGGGATCGGGAGAGGTTAGGGGAAGGGGTCATGGGAAGCGGGTGGGTGGAATTTTTTATCGTCGGGTGGGTTTTCTCGGGAGTTCAGGAGGATCCCGTCACCCCTATATAGCGCATTGTGATCCAAATAACTATTCTAATTCTGGGATTAGAATAGTGTTGTCCTATATATATATCCTATATATATATATCCTATATACATATATATCCTATATACATACATACATACATACATACATACATACATACACACTAGCATGACTCTAATATCACCATCTTCATATCTCAAAATAATCAGAAAGAATCAAACTTCTCATAGTATTCTATGCACTTTATATGAAAGTTTTTATTATATCCATCTTGGATGCCTATCATATTTGGACTAATTTTATAACCAAAGCAAATTACCATGCTGTTAAAGACTATCAAAATAATATAAGTGAAGTACGAGAGTTCACCAATTTCTATAAAATAAAAACACCACCGTGCTCTAAAAAGACATAAGTGAAGTACTAGAGCAACATTGCCTAGCTTGAAAGATATAAGTGAAGCACATATAGTATTCTAATAAATCACGACTCATGCGTGTCTCTCTCAAAAGGTGTGTACAGCAAGGATGTTTGTGGCAAACTAAAAGGCAAAGATTCAAATCATACAAGACGCTCCAAGCAAAACACATATCATGAGGTGAATACAAATATATCCTCAAGTAAAGTAACCGATAGACGAAGACGAAAGAGGGGATGCCTTCCGGGGCACCCCCAAACTTAGCCTCTTGGTTGTCCTTGAATATTACCTTGGGGTGCCTTGGTGTGACGCCCGGATAATCAAGCTACAGTAAACCTTTGCTAATGATGCCACGTCACCTTGATTGCTGATGCTAATCTTGCGTTAGTTCGAAACCGATTCTAATTCAAATTCAAAATCAGGCAAACATCAAAAGTTTTCAAATATTAAAAACCAAAATGTCCAGGTTGTGTCAGTTATTGCACAGATGACTATGATGAATAATCCACATTTTTATATAATGTATAAATGCACTAAAATGATTTAAACGGTAGCAAAAACAATTTTTAAATGCCTTTGGTATTTTATAAAACATAAAACTAATTTATTTTGGGTTAAAACCTTTTGTGGCTGAGGGTTATTTTGAAACGTTATTTTAGGAGTTGTTGTCATATTTTACTAAGTAAAATAATGTGGGTCTAAAATTTAAAACAGAAAAGGTAAAATAAATAAGAAAATA
>NC_057800.1:168570149-168606326 GCF_018294505.1 Triticum aestivum | reverse complement strand
CAAATGCATGTGAAGCTGCCGCGTTTTGGGAAAGGCCCGGTGCCTGTGAAGAAGGCAAATGCATGTGAAGCTGCCGCGTTTTGGGAAAGGCCCGGTGCCTGTGAAGAAGTCAAATGCCTGTGAAGCTGCCGCATTTTGGGAAAGGCCCGGTGCCTGTGAAGAAGGCAAATGCCTGCGAAGCTTGCCGCCCGTGACACTCTCACGTAATAATGAGTGGGGCTGTACACGCCCCGGAGACTCCGGAGTGCCGCCCTCGGGCCTCGGGGGCTCCCGCCCACGCCCAATGGCAGAACTTAGCTCCGCGCTGGTGAGAAGACGTCGAAGACTAGAATAGGTGCCAGATGCGGCTTTTTCATTTGCTTTCTACAGTTGGCTTGTTTATTCCCGTTTGAAGTTTTATTGGAGTTGTTGACATTCCTGGCTTGTGACTCTTTGTCTTTTTCACTCGCTTGCCTCGTTTTCTCTCGCACAAGTCTCACGAGGGAGGTTCGCGGGCGCCCTCGCGAGTGTTTTCTACCCCGATTGTTTGGAGCTTTCCTACCCGAGTCCTCTGCGGGAGCACCCCTCCCAGTCTGTGCCTCACGGGCATCGCGATACGAGCGCAGGACCTGGGCCGATCGCCCCCACAAGCAAGACCGAAAGTTACCCCTCCTACTGATCCTTGCAGGGCACAAAGCGCACGGCGAGGCCACGACCTCGGGAGGCGAGGACCGCGTCAAGCCCCACCGAGCTAAAATAATTCCCGCACATGGGTGCATGGCGCGGAAACACAGCGTAGAAATAGCGGAAGCAGCAAGATGGTTAACAGCAGCAGTTCTAACACGCCCCCGCGGGGCCCTATACTACTTTCTATTTCTGTGCAGGAAAAGAAGGAAAACAAAATGGGCGCGATTCGTCCTGCACCAACCCACAGCGAAGGTGGGCGCGACGGCGCGGGGGCTGGTCGCGGCCACCGCTGGAGGAGCTGCTGCCCGAGAGGGAGTCGCCGAAGCTCAGCGAACCCCGAGCACCACCGCCTGTACGCCTGTCGCCGTCTTCATCCTGGTCAGTATCGGGGCTGGGCAGGCGGTCGCGGTCGTTGTCTTTGGGGCAGCACCCAGCACAGCGACCGTCTTCCCCGAACACCCTCACGTAGAGGGTGGCATCGCCATCGAACTTGAAGTGCAAGGTGCACCACCGGCCCAGGCCGCACGCGCGGGCAAACGTTTGCCAGCCGCGGGCCAGGGCCCCATTCCCAGAAATGGAGACCTCCAGTGAAGCCCAGGAGGCCCTGCTGCAGCAGCCGTCTGCCAGGAGCCAGAGGCTGCACCGGGCGCTGGCCGATAGTTCACCTACGAAGAAACGGGGGAGCTGGAGCCGGGAGCTGTTTGGGTCCGCCGACCACACGACAAACTCCGGCAGCACCTCCGCAGAGCGAAAGCGTGGCCTAGGGGGCGCGCAGCCACAGCATGCCCCCCATCGGCAACCGGGCGCTCACCACCGCGCAGGTAACCGCCTCCATGGCCGCGGGAGGCCACTACGGGGACCGTGGAATACTTGCGAGGGCGGCCTCGGCCGCGCTTGGTCGGGGGGGAGTCAGGCCCTGCCTGGCGGGCCTTTCCTTTCTCCGTGGCCGAGAATCTCTTTGGAGCCATGGGAACGACGAGTAGCCAAGAAGAAGGCAAGGAGCAGCAGGAAGGGATGGGCTGAAGGGGCTCGCGGAGCCCCGTACTTATAGTCAGAGGGGGCCAACCGCCGAGCACCACGATCACAGGTAATCATGATCGGTTTCTTTGCATGCAGGGGCTCGTCAAGTCGTGCGGTCGTCAAGGCGTCACGGGGAAGCGCAGTCGCCCACGTCCAATCAATCGCCATGCGGCGCCCAAGGCCACAGGCTGTTAGGCCCGCGATGCTTCACGCTTGCCCCTTCGCTTCCTTGCTAGGCCAAGCCCAGGCGCGCCTTGGGCCCGGGGGCTACTGTCGGCATTCTGGGAACGGGGGTCCCCAGACTTGCCTGCCTGTGGCCTGTGGCGTGGCTCAAGTGGGGGCCCAGCACGGCCCGTCTTCATCAGCTCAAGCTCAAGACTCTCGCGAGGGGCCAAGCCTCACGGGGCGAACGGCAGAAAGCTTCCTCAGAGGCAGCCTCGTCAGGTAGGCTCGCGAGTAGGCGGAGAGATCAAGGCAGGGATACCTCGCGAGGAGCCCGTGACGCAAGCCATGACGATCGAGACCGGGCGGGCGCCAGGTGGGCGCCGGCCTGCGCAGTGTCCTTGTTTCCCCTTTGGTGCAAGGGGGAAAGCACAGGCCAAGGCATCGGGCAAAGGTTACCATTCCGGTGCAACGAGACCAATACCAATAGAGCGGCAGGACGTAGGTCACCATGGAGCCCAAGACAGCATCATCACCAGTGCTTTTGGCAGCCAAAGACCACCTTTGGTCAGGATAACTTGTACTAGATGTTCCCCTTCAAAACGGCCAATTGTTGGCGCCCTTCCCGCTCATTATTTGGGGAGAGGCCCAGCGCCTCTATAAATAGAGCTAGCCACCACAGAGTAGAAAAAACATCTAGAGATCTGATAGAGCCCTAGCAGAGAGAGAGAGAGGCGACTGAACTCACCCAAGCAGTTCATAGCACCAGCTCAAGAACACCTCTCGTGAGGCTGTTCTTCACTTGTACTATTCATCATCAGCCCCTGAGGCAATACACCACACCACACACTGGAGTAGTGTATTGCACCACAACGGTGGACCGAACCAGTATAAACTTCGTGTCCCTTGTGTTGTTCGTTGTTTCCAGCTAGATCACACGAGGAGATTCAACGTATATCGGTAGGGAGAGATCTCCGCGTGCACCCCAGTGTCCGGACCTCAAGGGTCTGCCGGAACCCAAAATCCGACAACCAGCTCCATACTTGTTGGTCGCGGGCTTGACCCTGGGTCCCTTCTTTGGAACCTCCCCGAACGCTTCGGACTCCTCGGCCGAGTTGTCGGATAGGACCAGCTTGGGCCGGCACCGCCTCTTCAGGGCCTGTGGAGGTTGAACCTCTTCGACGTCCCCAAACGCCGCCATCTTCTTGGAGTGCGAGGAGGCGCTCTCCTCCTTGTCCCCATCTTGTACGGATGAGGCCGCAGCATCCCCGGACCGGTTGCCCGGACAAGCCCTGCGGCGGAGGCCCCCCTGGCCTCCGGTACCTCCTTCTTCTTGCCCTTCTGGTCAGGCGCCTTATAAGGCACCACAACCAACAGCTGCTCCACCTGCTCTAATTGGGGCTCTTCGGGAAGCGGCTCCGGGACATTGATCTTCTCGGCCTTGGTGATCCAGCCCTGAAAAATCCGCATAGAGATTCAGACCGAATCGTACGCGGTGTGAATATCTGAACGCACGTTAAGGATGAATGCTGCTCACCTCCTTTGGAGGATTCGTGACGTCGAGGCCGATGTCCTTCCCCTCGCCCGGTCACTCCTTCTGAGGCTTGAATAGCAGACCCCATATTTTATCATGGGTCATGCTGAAGAGGTGTTGCACAGTGGCCGGATCCTCGGGCTCATGCTCCCACATTGGCTTGGCCTCCTCCTAGCAAGGGAGGAGTCGGTGGTTGAGCATGATCTGGACCACGTCGACCAGCTTCGCGCCAGTTTCCATCACTAATGACCCACAAGTGTATCTGGATCACTGATGATCCTAATCTTTATTATATATAGCTCACGGACTCGATTACATAGATAAGGATCAACACGAAAACTCAAATATAGATCATACTAAACTTTATTCTACTAGATCAAGATATAACCAAAAGGATCGAACTAAGAAAAATGGTAAAGATAGAAGTGTGATGGTGATACGATACCAGGGCACCTCCCCCAAGCTTGGCAGTTGCCAAGGGGAGTGCCCATACCCATGTGTTTATGTCTCTTTCTTCGGAGGTGGTGATGATGTAGTTGTTGATGATGTAGGCTTGTCGTCCATCTTCCAAGGCATAGGCTCACCATCATAGAAGGATGATCGAGTCTCCGAGATCCTCAAATCTGCAGCCAAACTCATCTTCTTGAATCTATATTCATACTCACAGTTTTGGTTTTGCAGGTCATAGATCTGGGCTTGGAGGTGCTCGATTTTCTCGTGAAGCTTGAAGATGGTCTCCCCAATGTTCTTGGCATCCAGCTTGTGGTTGTTGGTGAACTTCGTGATCATCATGTGGTTGGCGTTGAGTCTGCGTTCCACCATCCCCTGGCACTTGAAAACTTGTTGCTCCATTGCTTCGAGTCTTGTCTCCATGCTTTCGGTCCTCCTTGGTCCCTCAACATCGCGGATGTGCAGCACCCCCTCTCGCATCTCAATGGTTTCAGGGTGTTGCAACTCCTCCGCGAGGTAGGGGTTGATGACCTTCTTGAAAAATTTGTCCTTGGGGGCACTTGAAGATGTCATGGTGATCTAGATATGTCAGAAAAACAGCTCAGAACAAAAGCAGAGGATTTTGTCGTGGTACCATGGTCAAAACCTTCAGGAGATTATATAATGAATTTTTACCGACCAAAAGAAGTATCGTGCAAGAAAACAGAGTCCGGAGGGCACACGAGGTGCCCACGAGGCAGGGGCGCGCCCTCCACCCTCGTGGATGCCTCGTGTCCCTTTCGGACTACTTCTTATTTTTCCTATTTTTTTATATTCCAAAACGGAGAAAAAAATGCTATTAGAACTGTTTTGGAGTACTTATCGTACCACATACCTATTCCTTTTCGGAGTCTGAAACGTTCTGGAAAGTGTCCCTTATGTACTCCTACGGGGTTACGGGGTCAATAACATTGGTTTCAACATTTATGGGATTACCTGAGATATAATGTTTGATTCTTTGACCATTCACCACCTTCGGATTTATGCCTTCAAAGTTGTTGATTTTTATGGCGCAGGAACGATAGACCTCCTTGATAATGTAAGGACCTTCCCATTTAGAGAGGAGTTTTCCTGCAAAAAATCTTAAACAAGAGTTGTATAATAGAACATAATCACCTACATTAAACTCATGCTTTTGTATCATTTTGTCATGCCATCTTTTAATTTTTTATTTAAACAGTTTGGCATTCTCATAGGCCTGGGTTCTCCACTCATCAAGTGAGCTAATGTCAAACAGTCTCTTCTCACCGGCAAGTTTGAAATCATAATTGAGCCCTTTAATGGCCCAATATGCCTTATGTTCTGTTCGAGAGGTAAGTGACATGCTTTTCCATAAACCATTTTATACGGAGACATACCCATAGGATTTTTATATGCAGTTCTATAGGCCCATAATGCATCAACAAGTTTCTTGGACCAATTCTTTCTAGATCTATTAACAGTCTTTTACAAAATAAATTTAATCTCTCTATTACACAGTTCTACTTGACCACTAGATTGTGGGTGGTATGGAGATGATGTTCTATGATTAACATCATACTTAGCAAGCATTTTATGAAAAGCACCATGAATAAAATGTGAACCACCATCGGTCATTAAGTATCTAAGGACTCCAAACCTCCGAAAAATAACTTCTTTAAGCATCTTAATAGAGGTGTTATGATCAGCACTACTAGTTGGAATAGCTTCTACCCACTTAGTAACGTAATCAACAACAACTAAAATATGTGTATACCCATTAGAGGAAGGAAACGGTCCCATATAATCAAAGCCCCAAACATCAAATGGTTCAATAACAAGTGAATAGTTCATAGGAATTTCTTGACGGCTACAAATATTGCCAATTCTTTGACATTCATCACATGAAAAGACAAACTTACGGGCATCTTTGAAAAGAGTAGACCAATAAAAACCGGATTGTAATACCTTATGTGCAGTTCTATCTCCAGCGTGGTGTCCTCCATAAGCCTCAGAGTGACACTTGCATAGGATCTGTTCATGTTCATGCTCAGGTACACAACGTCTAATAACACCATCTACTCCTTCTTTATAAAGGTGTGGGTCATCCCAGAAGTAATGTCTCAAACCATAGAAAACTTTTTCTTTTGCTGGTATGTGAAACTAGGTGGTACAAATTTAGCAACAATGTAATTAGCATAATCAGCATACCATGGAGCAGTACGAGAAGCATTTATGACAGCTAATTGTTCATCACGAAAACTATCATCAATAGGGAGTGGGTCATCAAGAACATTTTCTAACCTAGACAAGTTCTCTGCAACAGGGTTCTCAACCTCCTTCCTATCAATAATATGCAAATCAAATTCTTGTAGCAAGAGAACCCATCTAATAAGTCTAGGTTTAGCATCTTTCTTTTCCATAAGGTATTTAATAGCAGCATGATCAATGTGAACAGTTACTTTAGAATCAACAATATAAGGTCTGAACTTATCACAAGCAAATACAACTGCTAAAAATTCTTTTTCAGTAGTAGCCTAATTTCTCTGGGAACTATCTAGAGTTTTACTAGCATATTGGATAACATTTAATTTCTTATCAACTCTTTGTCCTAGGATAGCACCTACAGCATAATCACTAGCATCACACATAATTTCAAAGGGTAAATTCCAATCAGGTGGCTGAACAATAGGTGCAGAAATCAAGGCTTTCTTAAGTATTTCAAATGCTTCTACACAATCATCATCAAATACAAAAGGAACATCTTTTTTTAAGAGATTAGTCAGAGGCCTAGAAATTTTTTAGAAGTCTTTATTGAACCTCCTATAAAAACCAGCATGACCAAGGAAACTTCTTATACCTTTAATGTCCTTCGGACACGGCATCTTTTCAATAGCATCAACTTTATCTTTATCAACTTCAATACCTCTTTCAGAAATTTTATGCCCCAAGACAATACCTTCATTGACCGTAATGTGGCACTTCTCCCAATTCAAGACAAGATTAGTTTCTTCACATCTCTGCAAAACTCAATCAAGGTTGCTTAAGCAATCATCAAAAGAAGTTCCATACACAGAGAAATCATCCATGAAAACCTCAACAATCTTTTCACAAAAGTCAGAGAATATAGCAGTCATACATCTTTGAAAGTTAGCAGGTGCATTACATAAACCAAAAGGCATACGTCTATAAGCAAAGGTACCAAAAGGGAAAGAAAAAGTGGTCTTTTCCTGATCCTCTTTCGACACAGGTATTTGAGAGAAACCAGAATAACTGTCTAGAAAGCAAAAATGTGTATGTTTGGATAATCTTCCTAGCATTTGATCAATAAAAGGTAAAGGGAAATGATCCTTTCTAGTAGCTTTATTTAATTTGTGGAAATCAATTACAATTCTATAACCTGTAACAATTCTTTGTGGGATCAGTTCATTGTAGGATCGAAAGTATTTCTAGAGGGGGTGATTAGACTACTTGACCAATTAAAAATCTATCCTTTTACCAATTTTAGTCTTTGGCAGATTTTAGCTATCTTAGGACAAGTCAAGCAATCTTAACACAATTCAAGCAAAGCATGCAAAGAGTCTATGAGCAGTGGAAAGTAAAGCATGCAACTTGCAAGAATGTAAAGGGAAGGGTTTGGAGAATTCAAACGCAATTGGAGACACAGATGTTTTTGTCGTGGTTTTGATAGGTGGTGCTATCGTACATCCATGTTGATGGAGACTTCAACCCACGGAGGTTAACGGGTGCGCGAGTCCACGGAGGGCTCCACCCACGAAGGGTCCACAAAGAAGCAACCTTGTCTATCCCATCATGGCCATCACCCACGAAGGACTTGCCTCACTAGCGGTAGATCTTCACGAAGTATGCGATCTCCTTGCCCTTACAAACTCCTTGGTTCAACTCCACGATCCTTGTCGGAGGCTCCCAAGTGACACCTAGCCAATCTAGGAGACACCACTCTCCAAGAAGTAACAAATGGTGTGTTGATGATGAACTCCTTGCTCTTGTGCTTCAAATGATAGTCTCCCCAACACTCAACTCTGTCTCACGGGATATGGATTTGGTGGAAAGAAGATTTGAGTGGAAAGAAACTTGGGAAGGCTAGAGATCAAGATTCATATGGTGGGAATGGAATATGTTGGCCTCAACACATGAGTAGGTGGTTCTCTCTCAGAAAATGTGTATTGGAAGTGTAGGTATGTTCTGATGGCTCTCTCCATGAATGAAGAGTGGGTGGAGGGGTATATATAGCCTCCACACAAAAACTAACCGTTACACACAATTTACCAATCTCGGTGAGACCGAATTGAGAAACTCGGTTGGACCGATTTAGCAAACCTAGTGACCGTTAGGATTTTCGGTGGGACTAAGATCCAACTCGGTAGGACCGATATGGTTAGGGTTAGGGCATAACGTAATCTCGGTGTGACCGATTACACAAACTCGGTGCGACTGATTTTGGTAATAAGCTAACCAGAGAGTTGGTCAGGTAAACTCGGTGGGACCGATCGCTCATTTCGGTGGGACCGAAATGTTACAGAAGGGAAACAGAGAGTTTACATTGCAATCTCGGTGGGACCGATCGCTCGTCTTGGTAGGACCGAAACATTATGAAGGGAAACAGAGAGATTACAACCCCATCTCGGTGTGACCGAGATCCCTATCGGTGAGACCGATTTGCCTAGGGTTTGTGGCAGTGGCTATGACATCTGAACTCGGTGGCGCCAGATAGAAAGAATCGGTGGGGCCGAGTTTGACTTTTGGTTTAGGTCATATGTGGATGTGGGAAGGTAGTTGGGGGTTTTGGATCATATCACTAAGCACTATGAAGCAAGAACCTCATTAAACAACACATCATCCCTCCTTGATAGTATTGGCTTTTCCTATAGACTCAATGTGATCTTGGATCACTAAAATATAAATTGTAGAGTCTTGAGCTTTGAGCTTGAGCCAATCTTTTTGTCCTTAGTATTTTGAGGGGTCCACTTTCCTCATCCATGCCATGCCATTCATTGAGCTTTTCCTGAAATATTAATCTTGGAATAATGTTAGCTCAATGAGCTATATGTTGTTAGGAATTACCAAAACCACCTAGGGATAGTTGCACTTTCGATCTCCCCCTTTTTGGTAATTGATGACAACATATAGATCAAAGCTTCGACAAATGATAATAAGAGTGAAAAACATTGTCGCTTTGAGAAGTATGTGAAAAGCAAGAGCTCCCCCTAAATTTGTGCATAGTTTATGATTTGCTTTGGACTGCAAATGCATAGAGAGTTAGGATCATGGGTTACTCTTCCATGTCACATACATCTTGGTGGAGCGCTCAAAATGATAATAATTAAATACATGCACTCATCACCAAGCAAAGTGAATGATCATATAGAGATAAAATGATAATGTCATCCAACAAGCATTAAAGTAGCATATGATCAAACACACGTGATCATCCAAGTATCACACAGACAAAAAGTATCTCAAACAACCAAAGAAAATAAAGTTCAACCACCAAAGCAAGAGAGAATAAAAAGTAACGCTCTGTCTCGAAGCCTATGATCTATACATTTTTCTCCCCCTTTGGCAACAAGTTACCAAAAAGTTCCTAGAAAATGCATAGAACTAAATCGTCTCTCAGGCTTGGTCTTCAGGTGGTGGTGTCTGGATAACTCCAAGAACGAAGGCTTCAGTCGATGTAGATGGAGTTGATGGAGTAGGTGCTGGAGCTGGTGGCACTGAAGCTGTAGCTAGTGCAGATGAAGTGGCTTTGGTGTCTGGAACAGGCACTGCAGCAGATCTCTGAGCTCTAGGCACTCTGGCAAATGCATCAGTGGTTGTCTTGCCCTTCCTCTCCTGCATATCATCCTGAAGTTGCTCCACAACAGACTGGATCTTAGTTACCTTCACATCCATGTCGTAGAACTTCTGCTCTACGATCCTTTCTAGGTTCTCCTGGTTTTGAGTCAGGGTGGCCAGCCCTTTCTCAATCCTTAGAGTGGATGCAATTAGGTAGCCAAGCTAATCTTGCTTGCTCTTTAGAAGATACTGAGATGCCTCTTCCATGGTTGACATCCTTGCATCTTTCTCAACCTTTGCCTTCTCCCTCTTTGCTTGAACATGCACAAAAGATGGTTCATCCTCATTCATGACCACGGTGTTGTCCTCAAATTCTGGGTAGATGGGCAGGTGCTCCTTGTCCAGCAGATATGTGCCGGTGCCCATCTTGGAGTTAATCAGCTCCTGGATCTGTGGGGCATACCCACAACTCCTCTTCTGATCTGCAGTTGTCCTCTTTATGGTTTCAACTATTAGGCTCATGACTTTGAACTTTTGTGGGACATCAAAGATGTGAAGCAAGTTAATTGCATGGCCTCTGATCATCATGTGATCTCCTGACTTTGGCACGAAAGTGTGCGTGAGGATCCAGTTGATAGTAGGCAAGCCTGACAGAAGGTAATGTACAGATCCAAACTTGTGTGTCTCAAGAGCAGCATCTGGGATCTCCTTGTACATGTGTGCCATGGTGTTGTGATCCTTCTTATTGTTGGCATAGACATCCAAGTCATCTTCACTCTCTTCTGGGGCATTGATCAACTTAGCCCATTCTGCAACTGTGGACTGGTACCTAGTACCTTCAGACATCCAAACAATCCTTCCATCTGGGTAGAAGTGATATGTGGAGTAAAACTGCATGATGAGCTCATCATTCCATTTTGTGAGCTTCTGAGCCACAAACTCATCAACTCCACACGCCTTGAAGCTGTCATATACACCTGGATAGTGTTCATCATTCTCCCTGATGTACTCCCAGTCGACCCATCTCATGTCACACACTATGGGCTTCTTGTCAAGCAACACTGTCTCATAGAAATCCTGTTGTTCTTTGGTATGGAACCTGTAGTCCACAGCAGTCCTTCTCCTGGTGGCATATGGATCAGACTCTCTCCATAGCCTCAATCCTGAGTCCTTCCTTATCTTCATGTTCTCAGCTACTGGATGAGCATCATTGTGATCTAGAATTTTTGGCTTCAACTTCCTCAAGACATGTGACTCATCATCTTCTTCTTCCATTTCAGCTTCAGGCACTGGGGCCTTGTTCTTCTCCTCAGCAGGGATGTTCCTAGTGCTCCTCTTTGGTTTTGGCTTTGGAGCTGGAGCAGCAGCCTTATGAGAAGTCTTAGGCTTAGATGGAACAGCCCCTGCCCTGATGGCATCACCCATAAGCTTCTGAGCTTTGGGTGCTGGTGCAACATCTTCTTCCTCTTCCTCTTCAGAATCTCTCATGATTGAGGATCTCCCAAGCACTCTGGCAGTGGTCTTTTTGACCCTCTCTTTCCTCTTCTTCCCTTCTGCAGCAGCCTCTCTGGGTTCAGATTCCAAAGGTACTTGAGTAGAGGCTCTGGCTTTAGACATTGGTTGTCTTCGTGCTGGCGTCTTGGTCTTCAGACCTAGCTTAGTTGCAGCAGTGCTATATTCCTTTTTAACCACTTTCTTCTTGGAAGTGGCCTCATCCTCAACTGCCACATAGTCTTCATCCTCAGATTCAGAAGTTTTCTTCTTTCTGGCCCTGGTGGCAGCTTTGGGTAAGTTGCTTGGGGTGATCCTGCTTCCATCATCTGAGGTGCTAGAGGGACTAGTGCCCTCACTAAAGTGAACCTGCTCCTCTGACTTGTTCTGACTGTCACTCTAATCAGACATATTGCAAACACTGACAGCAGACCCTATGAATAGATATAGATGAGATAGAGTGGATGAGCATCACAAAATGCAGAGGTTTTTGCAAAAGAATGAGTCAAAAACTTAGTTTTAGTTTTCCACAGAAAGCATTTTGGATCAACCGATTTGTAAACTCGGTGATACCAAAGCAGCTGTTGGAACCTAAACTAGTGAACTCAGTCAGACCGAGTCACAGTTCGGTGGCACCAAGACTGCTAGGGTTTCACAAAGTCCTGAACTCGGTTACACCGATTTGCAATTCTCGGTCAGACCGAGAATCACATGTGCAATGGCCTGAGCCGAATCGGTGGTACCGAGTTCCGCAACTCGGTGGATCCGAGATGGTTTCGGCGGAAACCTAACCCTAAATTCTCAATTCACGACTAAACTACGGAGTGTTTTCGATGGATAGAATGATCTCAATCATGGCAAGATACATGGCGAACATAATGTGCTAGGAATCAGATAAGGATAGCACAGTGATCGAGTTCATACCCTAGTTCGGCGATGAACTTGCTACGGTGGCAATGGTGAGGATGATTCCTGTTGACGGCAGCGGAGACCAGCGGTAGGAGGCGGCTGGCGACGAGGAGGACGATCCGGAGACCCTGGAGGTAGAGCGGGCTAAGCACGGGCGAAGGGGTTCAGAGAAAATTTCCAAAATTTTGTCCGTGGGTATATATAGCCCGACCCTGTCGGTGTGACCGAGTGGAACAACTCGGTGGCACCGAGATGCATAACTGCAAGCAGTTACTGCAACTCGGTGTGACCGAAAAGTTCAAATCGGTTGTACCGAGATTGAAAACATAGATCGACTTAGTGATCTCAGTATGACCGAAATGGGTGAATCGGTCAGACCGAAACGCACAAAGAAGTTTTGGAAGTTTAAGTCTATGACGAATCGGGGACTCCGAGTGCTCCTCACACAGAGTGGTTCGAATCTGACTTGATCAAATTTTGTGATGCAGCATGAATAGAGTTTGAGACGAGGAAAGCATAGATAGCTAGAGAAGGTTCTTAGGCATTCTTATCCATCCACTTGGCCAAAAGAAAAGGAAGCCAATCAATCAAAACAACAAGTGGATGTCCTTGAATGAGTAAATTATGCAACCAACATGCTCACACAATAAAATGGCAAATGAAATATGTGGCAAAGCATGCACAAACAATTCTAGCGTCTATCAAGCAATTAGCGATGACTAGGTCATCTATATATGAGTATATTGACTTAGGAGTCAAATGAGAATATTTGATCATAGGTCATACTCATAGTTTAAGAACAAGTGGGGTTACCACTTTTACATAAAGCATTGTTGTGTTCACACCATTAGAGTTGCTTTAGCTCAATTCTTAGAGTAAAGCTCCCCCTAGATGTGAGATCCCCCCTAAGAGGGATGAACTAACCTTGGGTTTTGTCGATGATGACTTCATGTAGATGTTGAAGATGTGGATGCTCAATGTTGATGTAGATCATTTGGAGCTATCCTTTGGAGTGAGTTGCACTTTCAATACCTACACGGGTTATGCCACAAGGAACAAACAAGGATATCCATAGACATAGAGTGATGCACACACAAGATGATGTCTATGAAAGCTTTAGGTTACCTTGTCCCTTGTCTTACCAACAAGAGGGTTTGTGACTCCTTGAACTAGTGCAAGATGTGGAAGTTGATTGCACTTGTTCTTGCCTAAATGATAAGAGTGAAGTATGTTGGCGGAGTCACCCTCAAGAACTCTCTAGTTCTTCTTCTTCAGGATCCACACCATCTTGATGGGAATCCTCAGAGTTGTAGTTGTACTTGATGAAGTGGAACTTGATGTAGTCTTGGGAACCCACTTGACCAAGGCCTTAGGAGCTTCTTCAAATGCATCAATTTCCTCTTGAAGCTTGTCCTTGCCTTTTTTCTTGTGGTCTTGTGGTGGAAGATAATCTTGAGCTTGTGTCCCTTTGAAAGAAGTAGGATCATACTTCTCTTGTTGAGGAACAAACTTCGTCTTGGGGTATTGATCTTCTTCCCACTCAACTCCATTGGCATTGAACTTTCGTTCAAAACCAACACCTTGATTCTTCCGGTGCCTTCCTTGCTTGCGTACAATTTCCTCGAATTGCTTACTTTCGGCAAGGCTCTTGTAAACACCTTTCTCTATATTTCCCTTCAATAAGCTATTTTCTTGCTCAAGTGTAACTTGGCTAAGAGAATCATTAGTGGAATCAAGAGAACTACTAGAAGCAACAACATTGGATTTAGCATGATTATTCTTACTACTAGAAGAAGAATCTTTCTTGTTCTTGTTACTAGACTTGACTTGAGGCATGTAAGTGGATAAGAGTAAACGCTTGGCAATGTAAGAAGAACTTTTCTTGCGAAGATCATCATTGATTGCCTTTAAGAACTCATGCTCTTGCTCAAGATTGAGCTTCTCAAAACGTAATTTCTCATGAGTCCTTAAAAGTTCTCGATGATTTCCTAAGATAGTTTCATGAGCTAACTTAAGATTGTTTAGTTCTTTAGTTAGAGACTCAATCTTCTCCTCATCATTGCCATTCGTTTCATCATAGTATTCATCACTATAGTTGTCAACAAGTAAATCATCATCACCTAACAAGTCATCTTCATCACTATTGAAATCAACATACTCGGGGTGTGATACCTTTGGACCTTTGGCCATGAAGCATCTTCCAATTCCTTCATTTGGTGAATCAAATATGTCGTAGGAGTTGGTTGACACAAGTGCTAGACCGGCAACACCTTCATCTTGAGGATATTCGGAGTCGGAATGATAGCTTCTCTCGGAGTCATTGTCGGAGTCGGAGCCGGATACCCATTCACCAACATGAGCTTGATGTCTTCGTTTTGTGTAGCTCCTTGATGACTTGTCCTTCCTTTCTAAATCCTTGCTTCTCTGAGGGTGTCTTCGTTCATATCGATCATCCCTACTCCTTCTCTCCCTTAATGGTGATTCTTCTCACTACAAAAAAAGACACATCCGTGACATTTTGGGCCGAACGAATTTTTTTTTCTGTCATACATATGACACTTCTATGACGATAATTGTGACAAAACCCGGTATCATCATAGATGTGGTGGGCTCCTACTTCTATGACAAAAAATCATGACAGAAAATGGGCTTTTCATCCTGCGCGGGCCGGAGACGCGGCTGCATGACATTCTTTGGGCCGTCCATGATGGAAAAAACCGTGGTAGAAGCGAGGGGGAGGAAAATTTTGGGGAGTTCCCGGTTACGGTGGGAGGTCGGGGGCCGAGCGATGCGCGTTTCTCTCATACACGTACGCGCGTGTGTGCGAGGCGTTGGCTCTAACTGAACCCGAGCGAGGCGTTGGGCTCTAACTGAACCTGAGCGATTGCACTGCAGGCTACGCGTTACTGAACCCGAGCGATCGATCGATGACTGTTAACTAAACCCGATCGAGCGATTCCTTCGCTACTGCTGCTAACTGAAGCTGATCGGTGGGATGAACAGTGAGCGTTGCGGGGGGGTTTGGATGAACAGTGAGTGGTGGCGTTGCCTCTGGATGAACAGGACCCCGTGGTGTGGTGGAGGGCTGGATGAAGAGTAGACGGTGGAGGGGTGCCCGTGGAGGGGTGGATGAACAGGACCCCGTGGTGTGGAGGGCTGGATGAACAGTAGACAGTGGAGGGGTGGTTGAACAGGACCCCATGGTGTGGACGGCTGGATGAACAGTAGACGGTGGAGGGGTGGTTGAACAGGACCCCGCGGTGTGGAGGGCTGGATGAACAGTAGATGGTGGAGGGGTGGTTGAATAGTAGCCAGTGGAGTAGCGCGCCGTGGAGGCTGGATGTAACGCCCTGGATGCAGCTATATCTCCCACGTGTCGAAGCACGACTTAGAGGAATAACCGCATTGAAAGCAATGTCGCAAGTGAGGTAATCTTCACACAACCCATGTAATACATAAGGGAAAGAGATACATAGTTGGCTTACAATCGCCACTTCACACAATTACATGAATAAAGCATTACATCATCCAGATACAATCAAGGTCCGACTACGGAACCTAAATAAAAGAAGAACCCCAAATGCGACAAGGTCCCCGATCGACCCCAACTGGGCTCCACTACTGATCGACTGAAATGAAACAACACAAAGGACAAGATCTTCATCGAGATCCTCCTGAGCTTGGTTGCGTCGTTGGCACGGACTCATCGGCACCTGCAAGCTGGTTTTAGAAGTATCTGTGAGCCACAGGGACTCAGCAATCTCACACCCTCGCGATCAAGACTATTCAAGCTTATAGGTAAGGCAAAGGTATGATGTGGAACTGCAACAAGCGACTAGCATATATGGAGGCTAACATACGCAAATGAGAGCGAGAAGAGAAGGCAAAGCACGTTCGAAAAAGTGTGATCAAGAAGTGATCCTAGAACAACCTACGTCAAGCATAACTCCAACACCGTGTTCACTTCCCGGACTCTGCCGGAAAGAGACCATCACGGTTACACACGCGGTTGATGCATTTTAATTAAGGTTAACTTCAGGTTTTCTACAACCGGACGTTAACAAATTCCCATCTGCCCATAACCGTGGGCACGGCTTTCAAAAGATCATATCCCTGCAGGGGTGTCCCAACTTAGCCCATCACAAGCTCTCACGGTCAACGAAGGATATTCCTTCTAGCGGGAAGACCCGATCAGGCTCGGAATCCCGGTTACAAGACATTTCGACAGGTAAAACAAGACCAGCAAGACCGCCCGATGCGCCGACACCCTGATAGGAGCTGCACATATCTCGTTCTCAGGGCAACACTGGATGAACACTACGTACAGCTAAAACCAGCCCTCAAGTTTCCCCGAGGTGGCGCCGCAAGTGGCTCTAGTTTGGACCAACACTTAGACAAGCACTGGCCCGGGGGGGTTAAAATAAAGATGACCCTCGGGATGCGCGACTCCCAAGGGAAAAAGGCTAGGTGGCGAATGGTAAAACCAAGGTTGGGCCTTGCTGGAGGAGTTTTATTCAAGGCGAACTGTCAAGGGGTTCCCATTATTACCCAACCGCGTAAGGAACGCAAAATCCGGGAACATAACACCGATATGACAGAAACTAGGGCGGCAAGAGTGGAACAAAACACCAGGCATAAGGCCGAGCCTTCCACCCTTTACCAAGTATATAGATGCATTAATTAAATAAGAGATATTGTGATATCCCAACAAGTAAACATATTCCAACAAGGAACAACATCTCCATGTTCCAACAAGGAACAGACTTCAATCTTCACCTGCAACTAACAACGCTATAAGAGGGGCTGAGCAAAGCGGTAACATAGCCAAACAACGGTTTGCTAGGACAAGGTGGGTTAGAGGCTTGGTTCAACAATATGGGTGGCATGATAAGCAAGTGGTAGGTATCGCAGCATAGGCATAGCAAAAGAGCGAGCAACTAAGCAAGCAAAGATATAAGTGATTTCGAGGGTATGGTCATCTTGCCTGAAATCCCGCAAGGAAGAAGAACGAGTCCATGAAGAAGACAACCGGACGTAGTCGAACGAATCCTCGCAACACGACGTTATCGGAACCAACCCGAAGAAGCAACGCCGGAAAGAAGCAAACAATCATGGTAAACAACCACCACATAAATATGGCATGATGCACAACCAAGTATGATGCATGTCCGGTTTAATGAAGCATGGCATGGCAAAGTGCACAAGCAATTCTACAAATTAAGTGGAGATCAAAATGACGGAACACCACATCAATTATTTAGTTCACTCTCGGTTAGGTACTCAACAATATTAAATGTTGGTTAACATGGCAAGAGGTGAGGCATGACAAAACTACACCATCTAAACAATTTAAATGGGGCCAGATATAACAAATAACGAATCCGGTAAATCCCCATATGCCTTAGTAATTTATTGCAACAACAATTTAAACATTTTAATTGTTGTTATCATGATGCGGATGACATGAACAAGATTATGCAATTTTTTTATTAAAAGTTGACAAGAGCATTATGAAGCATTTGTCACCGGGGTGGAAAGAAAAGGGGTGCCATGGCAACGATAACGGTAACGGTGCCACGGCAATGTTCCGGTTCCGGTACTTGATTGAGATACCGATGCAAAGGGGAAAAGTGCGGATGCGTGCATAAGATGGTGGGGCGCTCCCGGATACCGGTTCCCACAGGTTAGTGGCATGGAAACATGTGACAACCCGGACATGGTGCAGACCAAGGGGGCATCTCATCCAACATGCATTAATTCCGCGGGTCATCGTCTCAGCGGTTATACCTTCGAAGCGTGCATTCGGGGGCGGAACGCGTTCGTCGAAGGAAGTAGTGGTACACGGGTCGTAGTGGAAGTAGTGGTTCATGTTTCGTAGATGTTCGGGGTCACGGCGAGGAACTTGACATCCACGGGGTCTTCGAGTGTCGACGATAGTTGTTCTATGCATCGGGCGTCAAGGTACTTGTCGTTCTTAGCGAATCCGAAGATGGCGGTAGTTGTACACACGTTGTCGGGGAACTTGTCAGTCCGGTCTTGGCGACGGTAGTTGTGCACGGATCATAGACGTTCTCGGGTCATCGTTAGAGGAGCTTGGCAGATTTGAATCCCTTCGAGGTTGTCCTGGTACTTGGGGTCTTCGGACTTGCCGGTCTCGAAGAAAGGAAGGGGTACTTGGCGATCAACGGACGTCGTGGTACTTTGGGGTAGAGGTACTTGACGCATCGTCATGGTACTTGGCAAAATTCTTCGAGAAGATACTTGACTTTCCGGGTATGGTTCTTCGCGTATCGTTCTTGCCGATCCAAAACCAGACGAGACAAAAGGGCCCCGGGTGGGCAGCAGCAAGGTAGGGCGGTGCGCGAGCAGCGGCAGAAGATGCCGGAAAAACAAACACAGGTATGGGCATGGCCCGAAGCAGAAGAGGCTGCGATGGTTATGCTCGGAGTAGGAGCATCTCGATGCCGGCAGCTCGATGCAGAGCAGGCGAAGCAGGGTCACTGCTGCCGAGCAGCTGCTGACAGCCAAGCAGCGGTTTGGAGGCGGGGAAGCAGGAGCAAGGCGGCTTGTCTGCGCGAGGTAAGGCAGCGATGCAGGCGAGGAGTCCCAGCGGCGGAGCTCCATGGGAGGCGCGGTCATGCACTGCTGCTGGAGCTTCTCATGCAGAGGGGAAGCCGGCGGTGTCTAGGCACTGGGGAACCACAGCGAGGAGGAGAAAAGAGCAGGGGCGCGCGACTGGGGAAGGCAGGCGGTGGCGGCTTGCTTCGACGCGGTGAAGGTAAGGAAGAAGGGCGCGGCGCTCGAGCACTGCGGGCGCGCGACGACAGCAACAACGCCATTGCCAGCGACGTCCCATGGCCCCACACAGGGGAGGCTGAGCAGAGGAACGGAGTGGCCGGCCGCTCGAGTTGCACGCTCCTTCTCTCTCTCTAGCGGTGGAACGAGGAAGAGAGGGATCGGGACGAGGGAGAGATCGAGAGGAGTGGGTCGAGGGGATCGGGATCGAGGAGATGGTGGAGTCAGCCTGCGGGTCTCCCTTTGGCGGCGCGAGGGGAGAGATGGAGCGAAAGGGAAACGGGCTAGGGTTAGCGCTAGGGTTGGTGGGCCGATGTACCTAAGTGGCCGGCTAGGCTGGGCCTAGGAAGGCCGGCCCAAAGGAAAGGAGAACAGCCAGGACCTGCTGGGCTGCCTCTCCTACTCTTCCCTCTTAACCAAAAAGAGAAAAATACAAATAGATAGAAGGGAAAAAAGAAAGAGAGGGTATGGATGGAATTTGGGAATGGAAGCTAAATTCCCGGACTCACAAGAATGATCTTGATCCAAGAAAAAAAATATAAATGGGCATGTGTACAAAGTTTGGATTGGAACTCATTTGAATTTAATTCAAATGAGTTCAAAAAAGAAGTGGGTGTTAGAAAGGTCCCAAAATGTTGAGATTTTTGGTAGGCCTCCGGAAAAAGATAAAAGAATTTATGGGCGAAGTTTGAGGAGCAAACTCGAAGCAGAAAAGACATGTGATTATTTGCAAGTGTGTTCATGGGTGATTCCGAAAATGGAATATTCAATATAGCTCCCTAATATCAGGAGGATATGTTATAAAGAGAATCACCATGTGAATTCCCTCGATTTAAATGGATCAAAGATCCATGCCATTTATTTAGTTGAGTTAAGAAAATAAATGACATGATGCAATGCACATGATGCAAAGATGAAAACGATGAACCAAACAAATCACAGACGAAACTCGGAAACCCTGGAAGGCATCTGCAGCTCCGGTATTGGGGCGTCACACTGGATGAACAGGAGCCCATGGAGGCTGGAGGAGGTCGACGGTGGAGATGAACAGTATCCCGTGGAGTCCCGTTTTGTGGTATGCCACACCCCTCCCGATGAACAGGACCCCAGTTTCGACCGTAGCACTCCAACATAAGTCTGTTTCGTCCGTTTTGTGGTACGCCACACCCCTCCCGATCAACAGGACCCCTGTTTCGACCATAGGAGGTCCGTTTCCTCCGCTTTGCGGTACGCCAGACCCCTCCCGATGAACAGGATCCTGTTTCGAACGTGGCCGGTCGAACACAAGGCCGTTTCCTTCGTTCTGCGGTACGCCAGGCCTCGTTTCCATCGCATGTCCCGTCCAAGCCCTCCCAATGAACACGATGCATTCCGTTGCCTCCCCATGAACACGACACATTCCGTTGCCTCCCCATGAACACGACGACGACGTTGTTTCTCCGTTCCGACCCAGCCATGTACACGAGCCCTGGCCGTACGTATGCGCGAGTAGGCGTTCGAGACCCCGCCTGTATGTACACATATGTGGCCGTATTTTCTTTCTTGCACCCTGGCCGCTGTACGTACGTGTAAATGCTACGTGCGCGCCTCTACTACGACACTTGCGCGCCTCTACATCGACCAGTATGTACGTACACGTTCGCGACCAGAATGACAACGCTACGTACTCTTCGACCAGGTGGGTCCCGACTGTCAGGCACTTCCTTGCCTGCGAAGGTGTAGCTGGTGGGTCCCAGCAGTCAGGGGAAATGTTTTTTCGCAAAATACGGTGGCCCGTCCGGTGGGTCCCGCTGTTAGGTGGAGGAATAATTATTTTGCACGTAATAAGGAGGCACTTCCTTGCTGTGGCCGTGGACCCAGCTGTCAGCCTCTCCACGTACAGTCCATGTCCGATGGAAGCTATTCCTTGACCACGTTAACCACGCCGCGCCGAGAGCACCAGGGCGGTGGACGACGGCAAGGCCTAGGAAGGGGACGACGCGGAGCCGGGGAAGACGCGGCAGTGGATGCCCACGCGTAGAGGAGTACGAGGGTTCACTGGTTCGCTTCGGTGTGAGGCTGTCGCCGCCGTAGAATAACAGGGGGTGTGGGTGAGTAGAGGGATGGCCTGGCCAGTGGTGTGAGTAGTAGGGGGCGGTGAGGCCTCCGCCGCATCGCAGCTGGCCACGGGAGGCAGGAGCACGAGGCACGACCGGCGCTGGTTTGGGCGGCTGGAGCAACAAGACCAGAGGTTGAAGAAGCACTACGGTCGTTGGATGGACATCATACGGTCACTGGAGCTAGAATCATGCATATTGACAAAGTTGACAAAGCCCTCCATCCCCGTCAACTTAGTAGGCCCACAAGTCAGCCTCCCACCAAGGTGGGTCCTAGCTAGCAGGGGGGTATTCATTTTTTTGAGCGTAATAAGGAGGCATTCCTTGCGTGCGAAGATATAGCTGGTGGGTCCGAGCTGTCAGCGGCGGTAACATTTTTTTCACAAAATACAGAGGCCCTTTCGATGGGTCCCTGATGTCAGGGGAGGAATCATTATTTTGCGCGTAATAAGGAGGCATTTCCTTGCATGCGGCCGTGGACCCAGCCATCGGCCTCTCCACGTACAGTCCACTTCAGATGCATGTCGGTCGTTGACCACATTGACCACGCCGCGCCGAGAGCACCAGGGCGGTGGACGACGGCGAGGCCTAGGAAGGGGACGACACGGAGGCAGGGAAGACTCGGCAGTTGTTTCCCACACGGTGGGGAGTATGACTGTATGAGGGTTTACTGGTTCGTCTGCCGTCGCCGGAGAATAACAGCAGGTGTAGGTGAGTAGAGGGATCGCTAGGCCAGTGATGGGAGTACGGTCGGGCGGTGAGACC
Source organism: Triticum aestivum (assembly GCF_018294505.1). NCBI lineage: Eukaryota > Viridiplantae > Streptophyta > Magnoliopsida > Poales > Poaceae > Triticum > Triticum aestivum. The sequence continues at coordinate 168,584,645 of NC_057800.1, read as the reverse complement.
TGCGTGGCAGCACAGCCGGCCGCGAGGAGGAGGGAGCAGGCAATCCCGCCGGCGCTTGTTTGAGCGGCTGGAGCAGGAAGAGCAGAGATTGAAGAAGCACGATGGCCGTTGGATGGACATCCAACAGTCAGTGCTTGTGCGTCAACCTTTTTTTAGGAAAGCCTCAAATCTATGGAAAACAGCATACAGCCCATCTGCCATTATTTCTAATAATTTACAGCCCATTTGCTAATTCTTAAGGTTTTTTTGGAGCCCATATTCTTTTTGTTAGCATTACAGCCCATATTGTGGCCACGGTTAAAAAATTAACGAAATTTTGCCTATTTCGGTGCGGTCCGGACTGTTTTTAATCCCAAAATTTCGACTCACATTCAAACTGATTTTAAAAATAAATGTATATCAATATAAAATCCAACAAATTCTCCACGCATAAAAATTAATGTAATTTAAGATCTCGAAATAAAAAAAGATATTTTAAACTAATTGCCGGTTTGATGTGTTTTAAAAATGTACAGCCCATTTCTCATTACTGATGGGCCATTTTCTCGGCCAACCGAATGAAGCTCTCCTCGTCTTGAAAGATTTGTAGCCCAATAGGCCTGACAAAGTGACTTACTTGGCCAATCACAAAAAAACTGGGCTGTGGCCATGGACCCAGCTATCAGCCTCTCCACGTACAGTACTCTTCCGATGGAAGTCGGTCGTTGACCACATTGACCACGCCGCGCCGAGAGCACCAAGGCGGTGGACGACGGCGAGGCCTTGGAAGGGGACGACGCGGAGCCAGGGAAGACACGGCAGTGGATGCCCACGCGGAGAGGAGTACGAGGGTTCACTGGTTCGGCTGCGGCGTGAGGCTGCCGTCACCGTAGAATAACAGGGGGTATGGGTGAGTAGAAGGATAGCATGGGCCAGCGGTGGGAGTAGTAGGGGGCGGTGAGGCCTCCGCGGCATCACAGCCGGCCATGAGAGGCAGGAGCACGTGGTACGACCGGCACAGCTTTGGGCGGCTGGAGCAAGAAGACCAGAGGTTGAAGAAGCACTACGGCCGTTGGATGGACATCGTACGGTCACTGGAGCTAGAATCGTTCATATTGACTAAGTTGACAAAGCCCTACATCCTCGTCAACTTAGTAGGCCCACAAGTCAGCCTCCCACCAGGTTGGGTCCCAGCTAGCAGGGGGTATTCATTTTTCTGTGCATAATAAGGAGGCACTTCTGGTGGGTCCGAGCTGACAGGGGGGGGGGCGTTTTTTCGCGAAATACTATGGTCCGTCCGGTGGGTCCCAGCAGTCAGGGGCAAACCTTTTTTCGCGAAATACGATGGCCCGTCCGGTGGGTCCCAGCTGTCAGGGGGAAACGTTTTTCCCGCGAAATACTGGTGGCCCGTCCGGTGGGTCCCTGCTATCAGGTGGAGGAATAATTATTTTGCGCGTAATAAGGAGGCACTTCCTTGCGGCTGTCGTGGACCCCGCTGTCAGCCTCTCCACGTACAGTACTCTTCCGATGGAAGTCGGCCGTTGACCACATTGACCACGCCGAGCCGAGAGCACCACGGCAGTGGACAACGGCGAGGCCTAGGAAGGGGACGACGCAGAGCCGGGGAAGACGCGGCAGTGGGTGCCCACGGGAGAGGAGTACGAGGGTTCACTGGTTCGGCTGCGGTGTGAGGCTGCCGTCGCCGTAGAATAACAAGGGGAGTGGGTGAGTGGAGGGATGGCCTGGCCAGCGGTGGGAGTAGTATGGGGACGGTGAGGCCTCCGCGGCAGCACAGCCGGCCACGGGAGTCAGGAGCATGCGGCACGACCGGCGCTGCTTTGGGCGGCTGGGGCAAGAAGACCAGAGGTTGAAGAAGCACTACGGCCACTGGATGGACATCGTTGACCACGCCGCGCCGAGAGCACCAGGGCGGTGGACGACGGTGAGGCCTACGAAGGGAACGACATGGAGCTGGGGAAGACATGGCAGTGGCTGCCCACGCGGTGGAGAGTACGAGGGTTGACTGGTTCGGCTGTCGTCGCCGGAAAATAACAGGAGGTGTGGGTGAGTAGAGGGATAGACAGGCCAGGGATGCGAGTATGATGGGGCCGTGAGGCCTTCCCGGCAGCACTGCCGGCCACGGGAGGCGGGAGCAGGCAGTTCCGACGGCGCTGGTTTGGGCGGCTGGGGCAGGAAGATCAGAGATTGAAGAAGCACGATTGCCGTTAGATTGACATCTAACGGTCTGACGCTGGTAGAGTCGATTGCTGACTAAGTTTCTTTTTTGAGAAACCTTGTGTACGCATGAACTTAGTAGGCCCACAAGTCAGCCTCCAAATCTGTGGCAGACAACATAAATCCCATTTGCTATTTTTTATAATTTGCAGCCCATTTGCTAATTCTTAAGTAATTTATTACAGCCCATTTTCTGCCCAGGACCATGGTCAAAAAGTCCAACCTTATTTTGCATATTTCGGTGGAGTCCGAACTGTTGTAATCCCGAAATGATAAACATTTTTTTAAGAACTTATTGATTTGCCAAAAAAATCGTTTTGTTTTTGTAAGCAAATAAGACGTGGGACAATTTAGTTGGTTTAAGGGAAAACCAGTGGTAAAAAAAATTAGCACTGGGTGGGAAAAAACAACAAAAATAAGGAAGTAAATATGAAAAGGGAATTTTATGTGTTTTCTATATAATGATACGTGTATATGAACTAGTAAAACTATAGGTAGAGATTAGAAAACGGATGTAGGACATGCGTTTCAAGAGGAAAATAGAACTGGGTTGTGTGTTTGATTCAGTAAAAAACTGCGTGGGGATGTTGTAAGACAAAATATAACTAACGTTGGCGGGCCAGAGGCCAGTAGATACCTGCTGGATCTTTGTGCCCCGTTGTTGTCATAGGCTGGGCCTGTTAAAAACAAAACAACCCTGGGCAATCTGCAACCCAGTTGAAACTTGCTCGACCTGAAAAAACAATATACGTGCTCAATAAACGAGAGAATTTTGCAAGTACAGACTGATAACTGGGATGCAGCATGGATATTGTTTTTTTATCGTGATAATAAGTGCATGCACTTGTTTCAAAAAAATCGGAGAACTAGGAATTCGAACGGCCGGTGCTTATGCTACCCATCAAATAAAAATCAGGTGCCTGAAAATTCGTTTCAAAACAAATGATTCAGCTTTATATCCACGTCGACCCTCGGCATGATGGTTGGAAGCAAATGCAAGTTCATACCAAAAGATCATTAACAACAATACCAACTTGCAGACGACAACGTAGTACAACTACCAATACCAAACTAACTTATAATCTTTTTACTCCTGGCCCTAGTGTTCGTCTGGTAGAAAATTTTGCGGAGGACCAGCTCCCGCTCCGGCTCTCGCTCCAAGTCCCCGAGGTGGTACTGGTGCATCACCCAGTTGGTCCTGTGCTGGTCGAAGTTCTTGTTGGCGTGCAGCACCAGAACCTTTTTTGCTGCCCGTCTGCCGGCCGTTGACCATCACTGGCAAGGTATTGCCGGTCTTGTGCCACATCGCGTGCATGCCACACTCCGACTGTATCTTGCGACGCGTCCACGCGCCCCTTTTGAACGCCCTGGAATTGCGCTGGAAGAAATGCTTCCTTAGGCCACTCAGTGTGATACCTGCAGTATTATGGAATACAGGTTTTAGTGTACCTAGTTGGCATTTTCATAACATCTTTGGCATGTTGCAGTCACTTGTTTCACTTTTTATTAACTATCAAATTGTAATTGCTTCACCAAGTCTGCGTCTAAAAAGAAAAATAGAGCTATAAACAAAGGAATATGTTTGTGCAAGTAGACGGCAGATCGGTGTCTCACCTGGAAGTTTCTCAGGTTGGGTGTAACATATGCCGTGCTCGCTGTCGATGGTTGGTATGAACAAATCGATGAGAGACTGAAATCTCGCGCTGTCAGCACTCACTTTGTCCTTAAGGTGCTCGATCAGCTCCTGATTCATGGGATCGAACTTGACGCCAGCCGGCAGCACGGGCCAATCCTTCTTCGACTTGCATCGGTAACTCCAGTTATATGGTACTCAATGTATGATCAATCGACTGTTTTAAGTGAATGATGAAAGATTTCAACAGATAAGTGGTACTCCAAATCTAAAATCCAGAATACCCGAACACGCCTCGGGATTCTTGTGTCACCTCACGCGCAGCATGTTGTCATGTCAATTCAATGTGTGGACATGATGAATAATTTGACCGACGTATACTAGTACTGCTACTGTACTACTTACTAGTCGTATTTAGTGTCACGATTTATACGTAGGTTTAACTAACAAGTACGCACTTGAAGCCTAACTGATATATATATGGCTTCTGCACAGCATCTCCATCATCATTATCAGTACATCCTACGCAGGTGAGTTAGGATGCACTTGATCCCAGGAAGGTATCTATCCTTCAAACCAGAGGAGTCCTTCAAACTAACAATAGTACATAATATCCAACAAAAGAGGGTCGTGCTACAGCAGCAGAATACATGGCTCAGTCTAGATATCAGCATGAATCAAGTTGTGCATATTTGCTGTTGGCATGAACCACAACGTCGCATGTCGGGTTTGCAAAAGCCATCCATCGCATGGAAGCTTGATGCCTTTCACACACTGAAGATTATCTGGCAACAAGCTGTGTTGACGAATCTCTGGATATGGTGATTCATGAAACCCATGGTACGATGTGTAAACACAGCCCCCCTCGCGAATGGAAGTTGCATAGCATAGTAATCATTGCCGGTGATATGATCAATGATTGGTTGGATGATCGGATAATTGAGCCCAAGGAACAAGGACTGGTTGCCGAGGCTGTAAACCCGCCTCCAGTTGAATACGCCTGGCCCAACGGAGCTGGGATCTTTCTCGAACACGAAGCAGCCATAGCCATCAATGTCACGAACGCCCCACACATTGTACTGCATGTGGTTTGATGTAATGGTTTGGTCAATTTGGTATGTGCGAATGAGCATCAAATGACCGCCGTCAGCTGAACGAGTGATAAACCACCACCCATCGGCTGGTATGATTCCAGGTCCTGGAATCATGAAGGCCAGCGCATTTGCGTCTGCTGCAACAATTCAAATTGGAGACTGAAATGACAAAAATAAACAATCATGTTCAGAGTATGTGTGCAATTAAGATTATTATAACAGTGACACATATCATAGACAGAGAATTGCAATGTCGTGGTCATAATCATACCCCAAGTTAAAAAAATAAGCCAATGGCTTTCATATTCTAGCAATATGTCATGGTTCAAACATCATGTAACAATGAGAGGAAAACAGCTATGACAGCGCCTACTCATATTCTACCATAGCACTTACTACTACTGTTCTCATATCAACTCTAAGCAATAACATGCGTTGTTATAAAAATCTTGTAAACGAGAGTAACATATAGCAATCATGATGTTATGCTCATAATATGTATTCTAACAATCATTAGATGCCAATTGTTCTCATATCAACTCTAACAATAACATGTGTGGTCATAAAAATCTAGGAAATGAAAGGAACATATAGCAATTATGTGGTTATAGACATGTTATGCATTCTAAATTTGTAACAAATGAACAGGCAGTCGTATGCATAAGGTAAAGATGAGATGAGATAGAACAATTACACGACGATAGATTCCACCAATATAGGTAGCCAATCTGTTTGTCGACCGTGTAAACGATGCCATCGTGCACTATAGTATCAGACAGAAATGTTTCCTCAACAGGATTGATGATGAGCCATAACCATGTATGGCGACCGGATTCCAGATAGACTAATCCCTTGTTAAACAAGGCAATGAGCTTGTAATCCATGTAGTCTCCTGATGGTGTGGGCACTTCGCAGATTACAACTTTCTGCAAACAGAGGTCGCGCCAAAAGCTTGACGCGTCTCGTGCGTAGTAGGCAGGAGTGTCCGGCGGGCCGCGAGGCTCGATGGCGGCGGTATCCAACGATGGAAGGGTGATCTCTTACTGGGTGTAGATATCCACGAGACGCCACAGACTACCGGTGTGGTGGATGAGGACGATCCAGTTGGCCTTCATGCCCGCCCAGTAGTGGCCGCGCATGAAGGACGGGTAGACGTGTAGTGGTAGCATGTCGAGGGGCACCACGGCAACCTCCGTAGGATCGTCAAGTCGATGTCTGGGCCACCTACGAGGATCGGGCATCAGCAAGCAGGGTGTCTTGAAAAGAGCCGGCCGGTTGCAGACGAGTAGACGGTACAAAGACACCGAGCATGTGGCCAGACGAACGGTGCTGAGTAGGTCCATATGACTACAGATCTGCTCCAAGAGAACATCGGGGAGGGAATTCCAATCGCGGCTCTGCGTGTCAGTCGGTTCTGCCATTGGGGTTTTTGGTGCCTGCGAGCCAGCGGGGAAGTGGATTCGGGCGGGCGAGCGAAGAAGCTTCTCCTCGTGTGGCTATGGGCGGGGGGATATGGTACGCGCGAGCTACCAAGGAAGATGGCGTGGGCAGGCGAGCAGTGAGCGGGGGTAAATGGTATGCAGCCGACAATGGGGAAGAGAGGAGGAAGAAGAAGAGAGGAGGAAGAAGAGTGGAAGACGAGGAAGAAAGTGCATTCAATCTCAATTCTACTACTCCCTCCGCCTAAGTGTGTAAGTCACCTTACGAAAACCAAATAATCACAAAACACTTAGGCACCGTACATTAACTCCCTTCTCGTTTTTTGTTTTGTGGCATATCAACCAATAAGATATGTGGGCTGTGCATGCTTTCAATGACTTGAGACTACCAAACATAACCGACTGATTTAGTAACACCAACACGCTGGTTCAGCTTATTAATTATGTGTCCCATCTGCTGCAGTGTGTATTGTCACTTCACTGTGAAGACTAGTTGAATAGTTCTCTCTGACCGAGATGGGGAATAAATGGATCGCGAGGACTTCCTTTCTACAGTATCCCTATGCCTCTACGCTCACTTCACTCATTTTGCTCTGTACCTAGTCACTTGTTGACATCTATAGCCAAATGGACATGTCAATGGGAGGGAGTAAGCCCCATGCATGCATGCATGCATGCAACGTGCAACACTCACACGTACACATGGACGCACGCAACACTCACGCACCCATGCGGCACACAGCACACGACGCAACACACACGCTCACGCTCAAGTGCTCAACCTACTCCCTACGTCCGTGAAAGACTGTACATTTAGAGATTTACATATTGACCAGGGCATAATTAACGCCCAAAAGTAGCAGACTTACGTGTGCATGCAACCATTGAGATAAGAAGATTAAATGAAGGTCGTTGCATGCTGTAATTAAGGATAGACATGTAGCCTATACCTACAGTACAAGTTGGTGCATTAGTCAATCAATATCGATTTAGATTAAAGGCTAAACACATTGGAAGTGTAGATGTACATCATGTAGTACACTCTTTGTTGGAAGACCGAGGGAGGACTCGTGCATGCACTCACATACACAGCCAGGGCGGTTCGCGCGCAAGGGTTGGACTCGTGTCGCGCCTGCGTAAAGTTTTGTTTAACTGATTTCTTTGCTCTGCCAACTGACAGGTGGGACCCAGAAACCAGGTGACAATTTAACCAGTCAACAAAGTGCCACGTCGACTATGTGGCCGGTCAGTGGGGTGCAATACGGTGCGCTACGACGAGCTAGTGATTGCATAATGGCCGCAAAACTATATATAGTGACTGTAAAGAGCGTATTGTTACATACGTTGACCGCCAGTGTATTTTTCTCGTTTCAAATTAAGCCATATTAATCGTAAAGGACGCAGTATGGACTACTACTAATAGTACTAGTATTGCTTTGATGTGTCCCGTCAACTCGCCGAACGAGGAGAAGCTTGCTTACTACGCCTCTCCCTCACCCACGCGCACGGTGGTTCGCAAGACAAGGAGAGGGTTTTGACTACAGCGCCCTCTCCCTCGCCCTCGCCCTTGCGGTGGACGTGCAGCAGTTCAATCGGTGTCAGATTGCCAGAAGCATATTGTACTGTAGTATCATCATTGTCGGACCTTTCGAAGAGGCGAAGAGCCAAGTGCAAGGTTCACACGAGTACGAACTATTGAACCTCCCGAAGAGGCAAAGAGCCAAGCGCAAGGTTTTATAGGAGTTGTCATCCTAGTAGGAGTGTACTAGTACAACTATAGCGAACGATGCTACTGTATGATGCCGCCACATCACGTATATCCAAAGTTGTACCACCTTTTTTCTCAAAGAGCGTGTTGGAGCCTGTGCAACAACCACACAAGTTGCACGTACACATAACACATTTACTAGTAATAAATTCTAAAGGACAAATGCCAGTATGCTACACAAGTTCATCTCCAACTCATGTGATAAATTTCTGCATGACTAGTCTACATATATTCACAGCGCTACCGTCCACAATTACCGTACTCCACATACACGTTATAGATGGGCTACATGTCCTCCTCCAGGTTCCAGTCCCAGGTGTTCTTCATGGATGGCATGATCCATAGTGGTGGGTAACGGGAATCATTGTCGCAGCTTTCTAGTCCGGTTCCACACGATGGAGACTCATCCAAGCTGAAGCGGCATAAATCAGGGATAGCGTGTCCCAGCATGTCGTTCATCCGGCGGTGCGCACTGAAGACACAACCATGCTTCATGAATGGCAGGCCTTCCGTGTCGTGCACGGAAGGTGGCATCCGCTTCACAATGGGGTAGCTGTCCCCGATGAAAAGCGAGTACTCTCCAAGAGTGTTCCTCGGCACCCACGTAGCATCACGGGGGTCGAACTCGGCGTCGTTCATCTGGTACACACGGAATCCCAGATCTGGACACATGGTGACGTACATAGTCAAGGTCCATGCATAATAATGTTGTGCTCAAATGTGGCGGTCAGTAATACTATGCAGCAAATAGTACTACTCCAGTATAGAGGAAGTAAAATAACCGGTTTATTATATATAGCCACTCTTGGCTACATGGATGAGATAGTAAGACATGGAAAAACAAAAATGGTGGCAGCTAGTGGGTTCAAGTCTTCAAGGGCCTAGCTAGTTATACGCGTCCTCCAAGGTAAAAAGTACTCCTACTAGTACTACAAATTATACTACTAGTACAACAATGAAAGAGAAGGCGAGAGGGTTAAAAAATGGAATACCTGGGTAGATGGTGACGGTCCGATCGTGGTAGATTATGTGACCATGTTGCACATCAGTGGTACCATGGGTAACGACTGCTAAGATAGTTGATCCCAATATGCCAAAGTCAGCTACAAGGTTCCAGGTTAGACCAAATCGCGGATGCAAATGTACATCCAGGATCGGCGATCTTATTTTGATCGGGGGATGACTGGTCCCTGCAAAATAATGGAGTACCGTTAGGGATGAAAATGATGGTTTGTGCATTCCATTTGTAATCTCCCGTATCGTAGGATGTCAACCATATGAAACAAGTCCCCTGGCTTGTCACCGCGAAGATGCGGCCTAGATGGCGCACGGCGTCTTCGAACGTGTAGGGGTACAAAACTGCCGCCGCCAACATGCGCCAGCCTCTGCCGTTACTGCCTCCTGCATTGATGGCAATCCTTATGTCGAACACCACGATGAGATAGTAATCGTCGTAGCCGCGTCGCTTTGTCGGCGGGTCCGCAATTGCTATCCTCTTCAATATCATGTAGGCATCATCATACGTATTCTTGCCCAGCTAGTCCGGAAGGCCGATCCCAATGGTGGAGAAGGGGTCTACCGAAACGGCCGCACTGTTGTGGATGTTGTGCAAAATGATGGTGGTATCCAGCCGGAGGTATGCAAGCCAATATTCGTTGGCACTGACCCAGACCTATATATAAGACGGTGGGCAGCAAAGAAATTACGGGATGGAAATGGAATAACTATGTACTACATGATCAAACTCCATTACTGACCTGCTCATCGGACAAAATCCGGCTACCTCTCAACGTCGGCAACTCTAGCGGAGTCAACGTGCAACCATGGCCAAGGAGCGGTGGATTGTTCGAAGGATTGTCCCGTAGAAGAACCTTCTCCTTGAGGATTCATGGAAGACCAACAAGCATGGCCTATTTAAGCAGCGTCTTGAAAAAGTTGGTGCAGGAAGCACCGAGTCTTGCGGTGGTGAGGATGTCGGAGTGGCATGCGATTTCTCCCACAGGATCATCGTCCAAGGTCTCCTAGCCCCGACGAGGAGGAGAACCGCCTGGCGAATCCATGGGAGCAGCGACGAACTACCTTCTCTTCAGGGGGAGGGGAACTAGCGAGGAGGAGATAAGAGCGTAGTAACCGCAGGGCCTCGTCCCTTCCAACTGTAGATTGTTCCTCAGCGAAGGGGTGAGGCTATTATTTAATACTAGTACTCCCTCCGATTCTTTTTACTCTTCGCATAAGAGCAGACCCAGATACCAAGGCAGGGGCTCGCTGCATGCTTTCTGGACAGAAATACCCATGGCGCATGGATGGGAGGAGTTAGCAGCTATAAATGCCCCATGCAGCCCATTGGTTGTCCGCCTGCGTTCTCCTCTCTCTGCATGCTGCATGGATGTCTCCCTCTCTCTCACATGACTGCATGCGGTGGCGCTGGCCTATGAGAAGCTCGCGTGGAGATAGCAATCTTCTCTCCAGAAGTGATTTTTCTGAAAGAAAGGGATTATGGAACGTTATGGGATTGCATTATACTGTAAATAATAGCACTAGTAAGAAATTTTTGGCACTAGGTAGTAGTTTTTGGCGTGGATTAAGAAATTTTGGGTATGTTTTTGCCATTTTTTGTACACGCCAACTAGTGTCAAAAAAGTCTTACATTATGTGATGGAGGAGTACGTACTTGTACTATAGCAGTACTAGTACTACTTTTCTCAACTAGTAGTGCGATGTACTGTACTTCTAGTCTAGTCTAGTATAGTGCACCAATTTTGAACTCTTGAATCTCAGGGCCAAGGAGCTACAGTTGGAAGTGGAGGGTACTACTGTTCTCTAGAACCATCGATGTACTATTAATGCAGGGGAAGTACACCTGCGTAGTGGCCTAGTGGGTACTCTCGGTGCTCTATTTAGCCGCTCCTCTCACGTAGCTGGCCTACTCAGCCGCTCCTCTCACGCACACACTAGCAGCCTGTTTACCAGCGACGGTTACTACAGGGGCAGAACATTTGAGTTATTTGATACAGCGAGACTAGGCTTTTCGCTTCCATTTGTGGAGGTGTAATGGATCTCGTCGAACTTTGTTAGTAGTTCCTTCTTTATGAATGAGATGAAGCAAAGCTTTTGCCTCCATTTAAAAAAACATGGCAAGAGGAATTTCTTTTATAGTAGAGCTGATAATGGAGTGAAGTCCATGCATGCAACACCACAAGCTATAGAGTAGTAGTAGAGCACTTTACGTACAGAGCCATATTGCATAGTTCCCAATGCCCCGCAACGCTTTTCCGGCTACTCGGGCTTAATTGGGAGGCGCTAGTTTAAATATGCTACTAGCTGGAAGCTGCAAGCGAGGTGCGGCTAGGGAGAGCACGTGAGCCACGGGATGCTGGGAAGGAAAACCCGTTCACGTGGCTAGGCTGTCCAGTGCACCCAGATTGTGGGGCTGCACGTCCGTTTGACTTCAAAACTCAAACTAGCCGTGTAAAATATTGGCTCACAGCAAAGTGTAGTAGTACTATTTTTTTAAAGGCCACCGTGCGTTCGGCCGGGATCGAACCCACAAAACGAGGTATACACTCCCACGACCACTAGTAGTACTCGTTGGAGTACAATGCAACCTAGAATCGCCTTTTGTCGCTAGTAGTACGTACATTGTTCCTTACAAGAAACCCCTAAGAGCATGGTTAATAGTATAGCCAGCTGCTGGCTATAAGCCAGTGCCATGTCATCTACAGCCCATCTTATAGCCAACATGTAGTAGTAGTTTATTTCTTATAGCCCGCTGACTCAGCTCTATTGTACTTGCTCTAATAATGCAAGAAACCACTAAAATGCCAAGAAACTACTACCACTTGCATACGTGGTAGACTTAAGATAAGACTACCTTATCAACCATTGTACATGCTCTTACCAACAAAAATCCTCGAGAGACCTCCTACCTCCGGCCCGTCCACCTAGTCATCCTCGGCCATGGGACGCAGCTACCACCACCGGCAGAAGACGAGGTCAAAACCGCTGGCGGTGCGGAGCCCATGTTGTGGCAGCCCGGATGCCAGCTCCGTCTGGCGCTCGTGGCCGCTAGCTAGCCAAGATAGCTCCGTCCAGCTGCTTGTCTGCAAGGTTTGCTAGCTAGATTGGCAAGGCAGCGCGGCGGCTTACTCACACGCACCGCGCTAAGGCCAGCCATCTGGCTCGAGCGAAGGCCAACGCGGCGGCTTGCTCGCTCGTGAGTCATGCTCGAGCCAGCCTGCCAACCCGTGCGGAGGCTAGCGCGGCGTCCGGCCCGTTCGGCGGAGCGGCGGCCAACTCGCTCATCACCGGCGCCACCGACGAACACGCATCGGTACTATTTGAAGTAATGTTTAGGAAAAATAATGATTTGAGGGGGAATAACAGGATAGAAGGTCAGATGTGGGTCCCTCGTGTCAACGGTCAAACAAAATGTGTTGGTTTAAGCTGCCTCATCAGCACGGACATGTGGGCCAACGCTGTCATAAATGGGTTTAAACGAACCTAATCAGTAGGAGTACTAGGTAGTTTTTGGCGTGGATTAAAAAAATTTGGGTATGTTTTTGCTATTTTTTGTACAATAGATTCCTCCTAGGTCTGGTTGAAAGTGGTAGTTTTTTGTTAAATACTCTACATATTGTAAGTAGGAGTGAAAGTTAAGCTTTGGAAGCCAATAAGCAAGGCTAGTTACATAGTGCATATGTGTACATGATTGAAAGTAAATATCAACCATGAGTGACTAATATCTTGATGGAAAACTCGAAACTATGGAATACTAGGAAAAGAAATGCATGGTTGGAAATACTAGCAATGTTCATCTCCGTTGCAACGAATCATAATTAGAATAATAGTTATTCACGAACTTGGTACAAAACACTCTAATTTTGATATACATATGTCACTAGAGATATATTATGTTTCAATTAGAATATATTCCTTGGGCTGTTTTGGTGAGGTCAGGGAGGGATGTGGTTGATTTTAAGATACTAATTATGAGTTTTTCTGCAAATTGGTAGACAAGTGGGATGTTGGTGAGAAAAGGCAACAACTTACCTCACAATCGTTAGATGTAGATCTAATGGTCAGAAACGACGGATGTCAGACACACCAGCATCACCAACTTAGTCTTGTGTAGGAGTACTAGCAAGATCCGTGCATTGCACGGAACATCAAGATGCATTTTTTTATAAAACACTTGTTGTGATTGACGCTTGCGGGAGTAATCACATGTGTAAAAACTAATGATATCTCGAGAAATTTGAGATAAGGTGAAGAGGAGTGGGGTGTGGTGGTGGTTGGTGGTCGAACTGAGCGGAGGCATGGGGATTGACGACGCCGGCAGCGGCCACCAGGCCAGTTTGTTCGAGAGGCTTTCTTTCTTAATTGCTCAACAATGAGGTTTGTTGGAGATAAGGATGAAGAGGGAAGGCCTTGTCTGCAAATGTGAAGAGGGGTGCGGGTATCTTTTAGTTTAATTTCCATCCGTCAGATATAGATCGGACGGTCTATATTGCAAGATGGCACACGTACCATCATCACCAACTCAGTTTTTTATAAGAGAAGAAATATAAGTATGGAGATACAAACGTATTATTGATACTTGCTTCCATAAACTAGCATCTACATTCTATTCAACGCCTCGGCATGTGGGCCCTTAGCACAATGACTTCTTGACTGTGTAAAACAAAGATTTTCCCGTCGCCGACAAGGAGGGGGTGACGGCGGCGCTTTTTGGCTTGCTCTAGTCCTAGTAGTCATACTAGGTGGTCTAAGCACGTGTAGATTTATTCTTTTTCACGTCTCGTGTTCGCCGTACTGCCACGACTGTTCATGAATAGATGGTAAGTTATTCATGGGGAAACCCTTGTTGAGCGTGTTTGCGAGAGAGAGAGAGAGAGAAAGAGAGAGAGTGTGTGTGTGTGTGTGTGCGTGTGTGATATGTTAGAGACTGAGGCAATGATAACAGATTCTTTGTGTCTATGTGTGTGGAGGATAGAGAGAGACATGTACATGGGGCTTTGTGTTGTGTAACGTGGAGACACATATACATAATTAGAGAGTGAGTGTGTGAGATACACATGCATACATGAGGAGAGATGAGGATCCAGGTAAATGGGTGTTTGTGCGTGTCTGTGTGTGTTTCTGCACGCGTTTGTGTGTGAGAGGGAGCGAGTGTATGTGGAGTAGAGAGACCACTGATGATGTAAACCTAGTATAAGGGAAGGGGGATGGTGTGACATGTGTAGTAGCGAGATAGCACGGGTGCGGGCGGGGGGAGCAGACTATTTGGAAGAGACATCGAGTGTGTGTGGGGGAGAGGGGTGTGAGAGCGAGAGAAAGAGAGAGCTAGCG